>NW_010196113.1:26997-55994 GCF_000695765.1 Mesitornis unicolor
TTGCATCTTTAAGGACACAGCACAGATCTTCACCAACCGAATGGTGAAGTTGAAGAAATCAGTGTATTTATATAGAGAAGAGATAATTTAAAGGACATATGATAAAAGCACATAGAGCACAAGTGCTGTATGAAGACAAAGTAGTAACTTTGGATTCATTCAACTTCAAAAATCCAGCGATGCAACTCCCAGTGAATCAAACATGATAAATGCAAAACCAAAAAAAGGAAGTGCTTCTTGCTTCCACCAAGCAAAATTTGCTTCTGAAATCCACTTCCACAAAACATCAGAAGCAAAGTGCTTATCAGGATTCCAAATAAGATGTGACATTTCTGCAGATTATATTAGCAAAGTTTTATAACATTATAAAGCTGACAAAGTTCTGAATATTTATCAAGAGGAGCTTTGGAGTAAATACAAGCCATAAGCTTTGGGGCATGACTCTATCACTCATAAGTAAAGGAAGCTTAGAAGCTTCCTTCTAAGGAAAGGAGCACAGGAATTCTTTTTCCTAAAAAATTTTACTTTAAAGTGTACATGTTTATGGGTAACAATTCCTTTTTTTTTTTTGTAGAACAGAAGCAGATAAAATTATTCTCATTTATTACAAGTTATGGTACTGTGATACACAGGCAATAACCCATCAGAACAATATAAGGTTCTCTCTGAAATAAAGGAATCATAGCCTTTTACTACATTGTTTCTGAAACAAACAAATAATCATCAAGGAGGATTTAATCCATTCTGGGGAAGCTACCACTAAAATAATTAAAAGAATATTTTTCTTTCTTTCCTAGTAGTTTTCATTAAGAACCTCTTGCAAACAGATGTTTTTCTTGTCTTAGAAAACTTCCCAAAGTTTTTTCAGTTTCTGGTACGCCCAACCTGACAGGTAACGAAAAACTAAAAAAGAGATTATTATCTTTTGCATTCCTTTAACATTTGTTTAAAAAACAAAACCACAAAGCAACAAGGCAACAAAAAAGCCCCCCAAAACCAACCAACCACATTAAAAATATTTTAAAACATGTTTCCTCCATGTATATGTGAAGAATAGACTAAGATTTGTAAAGGCTTGAGAATATTTTGTACTGTTCCTGAGATCTGGAGTTCTTAAGTTCATTTTCCATTTCTATTTAGCACCATCACCTTTATATCATCCAAAAGAGTAGACAATATATAAGGTAAATTAAATCCAATTCTTCTTTCCTACCTTAAACTTCTTCCTGTCTTTGGATATTTCATTACCTGGCTTTACCTCTGAAAGTCTCAAAATCTTCAAACAGCATGATCATTTGAGGTTAATTCTATGGTTCACATTGAATAGCAAAAGATAATTCTTCTGCATCACATGATTGCAGAGAGTCTCAAATTCAGTAACACTCTGAATGGCATCTGTGGCATTTACACTTTAATCCTAAATTATGTTTTAGTAACTAGCAATGATTTATAGAATTGGTTTAGGTGTCTTTTTAATTCAGATGGTTTTTAAATTTCACTGTTTCATCAGGAAACACTGGAATCAACTTAAGACAATGTTGCTTCCGTTCTGTGATACAAGCAAAGATGTTTTACTCTTAGTTTTTTTACTTAGAACTTTCTTTCTTTCTTTCACCTTGGAATCACATATGTAGCAACATTAATCGCATTACTATTGCATGATTACTAATGCATTTAAAAGTTTTGTGGGTTTCTTTTTTTTTCCCCAATTTATTAATCAGAGTGCCTCATTCACAATAAACAGTGAGGATCTTTATGACACAAGCAAAGTATCAGAATGGTATAAAGCTCTTTTAAATCACCTTAATGCCTTAACTCCACTAATTTATATTCTCTGTATCCCTGCTGACACGAGCTGGCAAAATTACACCCAACTTGGTGCTATTAGAACCACAGACAGGCTCTGGTAAGAGCAAAATCTGCAGTTAACTATATAAAAAGTCAAATGCCTTTTGTGATAACAGAATTTGAGATCGTTAAAATAATTATAATCTTGAGGAAAAGACTGTTACTTGCTTTGGTTTTGTATTGTTCTTCACTGTAACACGGGAGGCTCTAAGAAATCTACAGGTTATATCATTTGCTCAATATGGACTTCTCTGAGACCATGGCATGCTATGCACAAATACAACTTCTGGAAATTTTAGCAGCCAGTCTCTGAAAAGCATTGTGGACTGGTATGGAATGATTTTCTGTAGTTTTAAAATCTGGGTGCATTTTGCAGGAAACAACAACAAAACCCCCTCTCTGACAACACAGTCAGTATGTAACTTAACATTTTATAGCTTGCAGGACTGTTGATGAATAGGTAATGTTATGTAGAGGTAACCATCACAAAACAAATCAGGTAAAGTTACCCCATTCCAACGTACTGCAAATTAAAGCCTAGCAAAATAAAGCCTAGCAAACTTTACTTCACTGTCTGACATGAAAACTCCTCTTAGACTTTCACAAAGGCCATCTTTTCTACAATTAGTTATGAACAGTGAAATCAAGAGTACAGAGAATCATATAGTGTTCATACATTAAAATGTATTTTATCCTTTACTTTATAAATTCACTGTATTTAAACTGATCATGTTTGAGGAGAGCAATTGTCTAAACACCACTCACCAAAAAACTGAGTTACACTTACATTCATACACTTGTATTCCTCCATGCAGTAACTCATACAGAATAAGAAGAGTTTTGCAACGTTTTTGATGCACAATGGAGTGAATACTGAATGTGGATGTATTTGAGCTACATTATACTGACATGCTTGCTGAGTTTTTAAGTGTTGGAAAAATTATTCCGGTGAAAATTTGTGCTAGGCAGTTACTTGAAGTAAAGTTTTAAAAGTCCTTAAGTGGACAGCACAGTAACAGTGCCCATCTAAATGTGGTCAGTTCAAACAGCTCCCAAATCCATTGTAAGTTTACTCAGAATAATGGGGTTTTTCATGCCATTAGCTCTATCAATACAATGTTTTTGCATTGCAATTGCTCAAAAATAAGTTATGTAAGAAAATAACATGCAAAGGTCCAGAAAAATCAATGCTGACTCCCAACACATGGCATTTCTGCCTGCATCTCCACTTCTCTACAAAAGTTCTGTTTGAAGAGGTAGTGGAAAAACATACATCTTTCAGACAGTTTAAACTTTGTTCTCATGCTGTAATGTTACAAGAAAGAAATCAGAAAACACACAAGCAGCATAGATCTGCACAAGAAAAGGCCACTGGAGCTGGGACAGGGCAGCCATCCCTAATGCAGGTGGAAAGATTGAGTCTGCTTTGTTCTCTGGAAAGGAGGTTCAAGGAAAGTTCAGCAATTTATCCTTGAAATTTGTTTATAGGTTGTGACCAGAAATGCCATGGGCCAAATTAAACCACAAGTAGGTGAAATTTCCTTTTAGCCAAAGCTGAGTTTGGTCTCAAGGGACTTGAAAGAGCTTTAGTGGCAAATCTGAAAGACATGTGTACAGCAGGTTCCACTACAGTCTCCTCATCCTCTTGCTGTGCTGCCCTAGTGCAACACAAGTTAAATCTGCAACTACAAGCTTAGATTATATGGGTTAACTACCTTTGTGAACAATTATTGTAAACTACTAAATCTTATAAATAATATCATAAATAAGAATAAATTATTATAATAAATATAATAAACATAAATTTTGCATCATCAATTATAAAACATATAATCATATATTTTGCAGCTGTCATGCTAATCTTGCATGATAGATGCAAGATATCTGGAAAAAATTTTTGCAAAGAAATATTAAAAACAGGGGAAAGGTCTCATTAGAAAACCTCTAGGAGGAAACAGAAATAATTTCTTAATAAATACCAGCAAAGCAGATTGTATGACCCTTTTTCAGAACAGTAAAAATTACTGTATAGCTTCTCATTACAATTTCTTCCAAGAAAGTTTGAAGGATAAAATCTTTAACATGTGCATATCTTTAAAAACATTATTACATACTGAAAAACAAAGTTAAACATCCTTAGAGGTTACGTATTTCAGAGTATCAAGTCAGTAAATGAAAAAGTTTGGTTAACAATGAACACTGCAGTTTTATCAAGAGATAACTAATCTTAAGAGCTATGAGAAAGAAGAATTTAAATTACAATTGAAAATACAATACTGAATAGGATTAACACTTCACTTGGATATTTTTCTTACAGGTAATTGCTTCAGACCTGATTATACTGAAGCCACAACAGGAACAAAATTAAACAAGCTGAGGATGATAAGAAGTGGCCTCTGAGAAAAAAAATATTTATTCTTTTATACTAAACTGGGGAAAAAGGATGCAGATAAAAATACTTCAGAGAAGAATATCTGCAAGATGGTACAGTGCAAGCTTTTTATGTGTTCAAGAACTAACACAACAATATCCTCCTAGCATTGTTTTACTACTTCACAAATGCAAGGAGTCCACAAGAGCATGCATCTTTGAAATAGTTTCAAAAAGCAAAAGCTGTACAAAGCTGAAGCTCCAACTTACACACTTCTACAATGACAGAGATGCCCCTGTTCCCACCATCCAACAACCAGAAGTTGTTGCTCCTCTTGGTTGGTTTTACCTTCTCCCTCTTACGTAGGCAGTAAGGAAAATCAGAACCATGTATCTCAGTCTTTGAGCAACTTTTACTTATGTTTCTTCCTGAAAGGTTTTCTTTATTTTCTGAGTATTGAATAATCATTAAAAGAACAAACTATGGTGATTCTTTACTATGACTTTATTCAAGGAGGTGAATGCTATAATATGAAATAACAGCAAGCAGTATTACTTGCATTATGCCTTTGGAGAGGACAGTAGTAGAAGTGGTTAAAGTAATCCCTTAACATTTAAAAGGCATTTACCCTGGGGCAAATGAAAATTTGCAAGTGGATGAACTGTGCAAGTCAGCATAATCTATTTTTATTGCTTACTAAAAAAACCTTACACATTAGTATTCTCAAACAAGATCAGGCCATAAATGCCTAAACACAGTATTAAATGAATAAAATAAAGTAGTATAACAATTCATACAATTTTTATAACTCATCATCACCCTGCATAAGTATGTATCAGTCCACTGACTTTATTAAAAGCACGGTTCTGGTCTCTCACATGCTGTTCTATTGTCATAAAAAGATCACACAGAAGCAGCAGATGAGGTGAATAAAAGAGAAAAGAAGCTTCTACTGCAGGACAAAACCAGTGTAAACAACCACAGGCAAACCCCTCTGATGGACTGCTAAAGAGTGCCTGAAAGTGCACAGGATGGCTTTGGAATGCAGCACTAGCTCACAGTGCTGCTCTTAAACATGAGACCAGATGCTCACCTATGCATGAGGCAAGTTTTGTGGGGAAAGAGGCATTATCTTCTTCCACACTGTCCTTTATCAATGGAAAAATAAGGTATGCTTTTAGAGAAGTCCTGGACTGCTTGAAACATCGTCTTTTTCCCCAGTAGTACCAGCACAACTTACAGGTATTCAAGGGCAGGCTGCCATTTTCATCCCTGCTGTGGGAATTTGGACATACAAAGGATTTTGGGACACTACTGGTCCCTATTCTTCTCTTTTCCCTTTTCAGGTTACAAGGCCAAACAAGGAATGTGATTTATACTCTTATTGCTCCTTTATTAACTACAAATATGTCATTTGCCATTGCTTGCATAGTTTGTCTATGATATTAGCACTGCCCAAACACAAAGCCAAACATGCTACAATGTCGTTCACATACGTTGTTTCTCTATACAAAGTTAACTTTCCAAAGCATTTCTATTGTTAACCAAATGCTAATGCTTACATGTTTCATGTCACGATTGCACTCTAGTACAATTCATTGCTCAGAAATTACTGAAGTTCTGAGCAATCAATCCTGTTGTTCAATTACAGCTGTAAATTCTTAGAAGCCAAAAACCCAAAACCACTATATTTTGCCTATTTCATACTACAAATTAGTATTTTTAGCTCAGCACTCAGAAAAATAAAATCTAATATTTACTATTGCTGCTTCTTCTTTCTTACCTTCTCATATCCTCCTTTATGTGCAGATTGATCAGCTCTTTAGGAACATGGAAAGAGAGGGTTGTCTCAGCCATCTGTTCCCGGATCCGCATCCACTTGTTGTCAGAAGTAGGGAATCTATATAACTTACAGATTGGGTTTTTTAACACTGTGAGAGAGGAAAAATTATATTATTGCTTTACTGTGTTTATATGACTCTCTGAAAATTTATGACAGCAATTTCATCTAAAAATGATACATTATTATCCCCCATTGCTTCCAGAATTAATTTTAGAACCATTAAAATTCTATTAAAAACATTATCTTTTATTTAATTTATTATAGCAGCGTGTGGAGGACAAGGTATTACTAATGTGGTATATAAATTACATTTTACCTGCACAGTAAGTATCCTGTGAATTTAGCATTTCAGTGTAGTGAGAATGTAAATTTTGCTTTTAATCCTTACTTTTAAGATACAATTAAGAAAAACAGAATGCACAAATCAACAATAAACTCACATGTAGTCAACACCACCACTTAGAATCTGCTAAAATCCCTTACATTGCTAAGAAATTGCATGGGAAAAAGGAAGCATGCTTCAGCATTAAGCTGTATCTGATGCATCATCTCCATGACAGGCACACAGAGAAGTCATTAGCACAAATAGATGGTGTGCATCTACATTAAAAACAGTTGACATGGTCAAGAGGATGCTGTTTTAGAGTAATTTTGAAGTCAGCTTCATTATTGACATGGTCAAGAGACTGCCACTACACAGAAATAAATATAACAACCCTGTACATGTTACATACACTGTTCCCAGATCACTATTGTAACTTGACATAGGAAAATCAAGTTTCTCAATGTCTTGGAAGGGCATGCTTAAAACCCACCATGTTGCATTACCTTAAAGCTCTCACATGTAGGCTAAGTTTCCATTCAGATCTTACAATGATGCTTTATCATAAAGCTGCAAAATTTCTACTCTCTCCTTTCTTTTTTTGTTTTCCTTCCCCTACTCTTAAGTGATTTTCCAGAAAGAACAAATGGGAAACAAGCTGAGAAAGAAAAGTTTTGTTTGACTACATTGATAAGCTTACTGGGAGACAAGTGATCATCATTTAACACACACACACACACACAGATCCACTGCTTCCTAACTCAAAGACTTTAGACAGTCCTCCAAATCCTCCAACAGCACCTTTCTATCAGCCTTCTGGAAAAAGCTGCCTTAGAGCAGGCTCCCATTGATCTGTCACTGAATGGTCTATAACTCACAGGAATGTATTTCACATGTGCGGTGCAAGGAAACCGTTGCTGTCAAAATGACATCTACTAATAGAAATTTCAGCTTCACAACTCGCTGCTACCATTATTGCCTACGTAGACTGATTTACAGAGAATGAAATGGACAGACCAAGTTATCGAAGGTACAGAAACCCTCTTGTCTATCTAATAAAGCTCTTTTTTAACAGAAGTCCTTTAGGAAATGACTAGAACAAGACCACAGATTCAAAGGTATCAGAAATAAAATGGTTGTCGGCAACTCAAAGAAAGGAATATTGTAAATAATCATGTTTAAGTGATTGCAGATGTATTGTTTTCTATTCCCATCACTCTACTGACATTTTAATCACTGATCTCTATGAGAAACTGTAAGTTTTTCCAATTTTGCCTTTATTTTGACTTTATTATAAGTGATTTCACTTACAAAAACTAAATTCTAACTTACTGTTATGAAATTAGCCTAATGGATGATGGATAGCTATAGCATATGAATAACAGCAATTTCTGTATACTGCTAACACCCAAAATACCTCGATGTTCAAGCATCTTTACACACATTTTACAGCTTGAGAATCCTCACCACAGACTTAACTACTGTCCACTACAAAAAACATCTCCAAGTTCTGTGCCTGTGATCAGCTTATACCCAGTATCTGGGCTTTACTATATTACTTGATTAAAATATACTGTAATGCTTTCCTATTTTCCTCCTCTTTTGCTGAGATTCCTCTAATTAATTAAGTCCTTTTTGTAAACAATGTCGACAGCCTCTGTCAATCCATTAAGTAGATACATGGTACTGATCATCTTCCATTAGCAAGACAGGAAAGGACAAGCTTCAGATATCAGGTAGAGCACTAAAGAGGCTTGGCTAATTTAGGCCTGTCCTAAACAGAAACCAGCCAAAATGAATTATAAGTTTCAGTGGGTTTCTTTTTGGAGTGCCACCCGTTCATTAGGAAGCAGGTTGATACTTTTTACCGGGACATTTCAAATGATGATGGCCCAGACACGAAAGGCTCTCTTCTCTATTTTACCTTTTTGTACCTCCTTCCTAAGAAGTTTCCAAAGAATGTTTTCCCAAGAACAACCTTTAAACTTGCACTCAGAGTCTATTACATTTAAAAATTCCTATTTGTCTGTGAGAACCTAATGTATATACATAGCTCCACAATCTCTTTCCTCTCATCTTCCCACGATCATCATCAGCACCACAGGGAAAATAAAACAAAACCAAACACAAAAAGCGCAACATGAGTGCAGCAGTCTCCCTCTCAAGGGAGACAAGGAATCACTTTGAAAATGCGGATCCAAAGTTGTGACTTTTATCATTGTTAGAATTATTAAACTGCTCTTCAGGTGCTACCTTCAAGTCTGAATTTTCAGATGGGGATAATCTCAAGTGCATTGTAAGTTTTAAAAAATGGCCAAAACATCTGTCCATGGGTTTCTGAAGAAAACTTCATTTACAAACTCAGAAAAAAACTGGGAATTTTGTTCTCACAAGGAATCCAAATAATTCCCATTTGCAGTTTTGCTAAAACTTGAAATTGTCAATAAGAGCCACAGAATATTTGTTTTCCTATAGCCAGAAATACTGAAGTCATGTAAGTCCATAAAAATCACAGATGTATTTTTCTTTCCAATTACAGCAAGAATCACTTTCTCTTATTACACCGGTTGTTTAAAAAAGAAAGCCAGAAGGCATGTAAAACCACCCAAACAGCAAAAATGGCAAGACTAGATTCGGCTTTTATAAAAAGTAGCTAATAAAATGAGCGAAAGTTTGATAAAGCTAATCCTTTGTGTATTTAGACAGTGATCACAAAAAAAAATTCCAGATGAACAGCAGTAGTTAACAAGAGGAAAAAATATTTTAAAAGTATTTCTCTATAGCACGAAGTCTAAAAGCCAATGCCATATATTTAACCATTCATATTTTTGGACATTCTCATTTTTAAATTTAAAGACTTCTGTGCTTTTTATTTCAGCAACATCCTTCAGATTGCTTCCCCTGCAAGTAAAATAAAAAACAATAAAAGATTGAATACTGTTTTCATTTTTGTCAGCTACTGAACATAGATCAAAGCATATTGCTACCATATACTAATTTACTAACAGTGTTTCTATTTATATCTTCCTTTATAGCATAGGTATATTACATATATCATCTCAAGAATAATAATTTCAGCTCTCTTAATTTTTGCTTAATTTCAATTAATTTCATTCTCTTTTTTTACTGTAAAGTGCAATACGTTTACATGCAAACAATTGGCAAACTCTCCAGTGTTATAAATAAATAACTGAATTTTGAGACATACAAATTCAATCTCTTGGGGTATAACTGGAATAGTGATAGGCCTCTGTGAAAGATGATACTCATTCCCACTCACTCTCATTTGTGAGCCCTCACAACTCACTTGAGGGCTGCGAGCTCCTTACATTAAGATTTAAATTGCAGAAGAATGCCAACGTGCATCTATGCCTACAGGCTTAAAGATTCACATAGGGGTATTTTTTCAGTTTCATAGTTTTGAAGGCCTGATAAACAACATGAGAGAAAAAAACAGAGATCTTTATAACAGCGTACACATGTACTAAACACATATGGACACAGAATATATACTGTAGATAGCTCTGTACGTACACACGGCAGGGAAAGTAGTGCAGGCAATGTATAGGCAACCTGATAACTTCAACTTATACCACATTATTAATATTGTTCCTTTCCCTTCAGTCTTTGTTTTTTAATTGCCTCTAATTTTGCCACACTGAAATCTGTCTGATTATTAAATTTAAACTGACTAGTAACCTTTTTTTTAAAAAAAATAAATTCAGTTGAAATGGTCCAGCTGCACAGGGGAAGGCCAGAAATAAAGGATGTTATTTGATGTCAGAATTATGACATCTGAACTAGAAAGTTCTGTGCTTTGTGAACTTGAATTCTGACACCAAACCTTCTACAGAGATGTGCATTTTACCATATGAATGGCAATTCATCCAGATCTGACAATGACCTAAGTCTTGGGAAAGAAATACCGGTATGTAAAAACTCAAAACTTGAACTGAACACCTCATGCATGCATGAAGAGTCTACCATTATTGAAAATTCTTGCATCCTTCCAAGCTTCTAATACCAACAAAACTGTGTGTGTGTCATTTGTAAAGAGTGGATGGATATGTTTCTGGGCAAAGCTTGCCTGTGGTACAACATGCTTCAGGGCAGCCAGTTGGTACCCACACGAGACAGTCAGCCTTCAGGCAACACAGAGAGCTCTGATCTACATGAATACTCTCAGCCATGGAGGCCTGCTGGGGAAGAAGTTCGACTGGTTGGGCAAAAAGGCTGGGAATATAATATGAGAGCTGAAATTTGTGGAAAATAAATTGGGAATTCAGTAGAAAGACTGGGACTAACAAAACCTGGAACTGGTGCCAGATGTCAGAAGGGAAGTGAAGGCAATTCTGGGGTAAGAAGAGGAAGTCATAAGTACAGGAAACAGACTGAAGAATAAGTAGTTATTAGAACAAACTTCCTGTACTGAGAACACTTCCCAATAACCTGCGTGCTGTCATTTGCATCTGCAGTTCTGCTCTTTCCCCTTAACTCTTAAAAAACAAACAAACCCAAAAATGAAAAAATAAAACAAACCAAAAAACGACATGGTATGTTTGAATTTGTAAACCCTAGCAACATTGGGTGGGCTGGGGGTTTTGGTTTTATGTTGTGTATTTGTATATAAGAAGAGCAATAAATGTAGAAATATTAAGCAATGTCTAGATATACTGACATCTAGATAAAACTGTCAGCTATCTTGGAAGTTCCAACGGTCCCAACAAAATGCATTCCCCAAACTACAGCATTTTCCCATCCAAAAAAACCCCAATAAAATCTCCAGTCAAACCTACCCAACAGAGGCAGCAAACTGAAAAAAAAAAATCAGTTGCCAATCAGTAACGTTTTCTCTGAACAGAAATGTCATTTAAGACCCACTTATCTGGATGACATACAGAATCAGAATCAAAGATAGGCTGCACTAAGTTTGACCATATCGTTCAACTGGCTCTGCATCTTGTCTCCAAGAAGAGCCATAAATAGTTACCTAGAGATGCAAGATACTCTCCCTGCCTCCAACTATTTTAAATTCAGGAATTTCCAGAGACAGATGTAGTTCCTTTGCATTTAGTAATTCTCAGTGAATATCTTTTCCACAATCATATCTAGTCTCACATTGAGCCGATGAAAAGAAATGGCACTTCTGAAGAAGAAATTTTTCCCTGCTTCTGATCTAGTCTCAACAAATCACAGAAAAAAATTACAGCATTCATGGAAAAAAAATAAATTTGAGGTTTCTAGTGCTTCCTTCAGCCTGCAAAGCTAGTCTAATAGGTCTTCTATCCTATCAGTGAAGTTATATGAAAAAGTTTCACTAAAGGTTTTAAAACTTCGGTAACATTTCTTTTCAACTGTATGCAGCAGATACATAGGATTCTCGACAGTGCTGTGGTTTCACAGATGACCCATATAACTTATTTTTGACACTGTTACTGCAGAGTAATGGAGATTCATAAACTTGGGCTAATAAAATTTCTATGGTGCAGCATATCAGCATGCAATATTTCTCAGTATAATGAAAGAGAAATGAATCTAGTTCAACACCGTACACTCAAGCCCAGAGTTGACCTAGAAGGGAGAATGCCTTGCCAACAGCATCCTTCATTTTAGAACGTAGAGCCTGCAGATCAAACTGAAACTTCCACTTCATCAGCCAAGAGAGAGATCAATTCTCCAGCATATTCAGTTGCAAATAATGTATAATTACTTTAACAGAATGTCATGCAATGACATGACAAAAACTTATGAGGTTAATTCCATGCCCAGTGAAGTCACTGACAGCCTTGAAAATCATTGAACAGTAATAATGTAGGAGTGGGAGATTTTAGCAGCCTTTCAGAAAGCATAATTGACATAGATTTCTGGAAGTTTTCACCATGTTTCTCAGTAAAATGATACTGTCAAACACAATGAAAACATTAAAATATTGAACTTAAAAAATCTCTGCATCATGTGAAGAGCTTTTTAAGAGCTCTGCCCCAGATCTTTGTGATCTTCTTGAGGATCTGATGTAGCGATGCAACAGTCACTTTTTATGTATGTTAAAATACTTACCTGCATTTAATGAAGGCAAGTTGTCTTTACCACTTGTGCCTTCAGTGGCTGTACATTCACGAACCAATGCACACTACAACAGAAATGCAACCACAAATGTAACACATTCAGGTACTACAAGGAAATTCATAGAACTTTATAAAGGGCAGACCAAGAAACATCACTGATAATACAACTTCCCAACCTTAATTATAATTTACTTTTTTCCCTTTATATTTCTGTTCCAATATACTGTAACACAATCAGAATTACAGCAGAGAAAATGGCAAAATATGACCAGCTAATCCATAATAAAACAGAAAGGCTTCCTATCAATACAATGTCAGAGGTTAATATAATTTTTTACAAGTTCTGTGCTTTCAGGGAGGTTTCTTTTGACAAGGCAGTTTTCACATGCACAGTGTCAGAAAGCACTCCATGAATTTTTAAACAAAGGAAGACTGTGAACCACAAAAAGTCTTTAAAATGTGCTCATGGCTTGTGATTAAAGTAATTTGTTATATAAGTGAATTGAAATATTTCTTTTATAAGATTAGCATATAAAAGTATAAAAAGTTTGTGGAAAAATCAACCCATGTAAAACTATGTTAAATGTACTAGGATATATATATATTTTTGATCGTCCTTGTCCCCTCAGACAGAAGAAAAACCAACATAACAGATAGGCTCTAACAGTGAAAGGGAGCTCTGTTTCCAAGGCTTCCCCAGTTTCTAGGTGTTCTGCTGCAGAGATCAAAGCAAAGAGCAAGATACCACAGAATCACAGAACATTAGGAGTTGGAAGGGACCTCGAAAGATCATCCAGTCCAACCCTCCTGCCAGAGCAGGATCGCCTAGACTAGGTCACACAGGAAGACGTCCAGGTGGGTTTTGAATGTCTCCAGAGAAGGAGACTCCACAACCTCTCTGGGCAGCCTGTTCCAGTGCTCTGTCACCCCCACAGTAAAAAAGTTTTTTCTTATGTTCAGGTTGAACCTCCTATGCTCCAGCTTGCACCCACTGCCCCTTGTCCTATCACTGGACATCAGAGAGAAGTAGCCTGGCTCCTTCCTCCTGACACTCGCCCTTTACAACTTTATAAACATGAATGAGGTCACCCCTCAGTCTCCTCTTCTCCAAGCTAAAGAGACCCAGCTCCCTCAGCCGCTCCTTATAAGGGAGATGCTCCACTCCCTCAATCATCCTTGTGGCTCCGCTCTGGACTCTTTCAAGCAACTCCCTGTCCTTCTTGAACTGAGGGGCCCAGAACTGGACACAATATTCCAGACGTGGTCTCACCAGGGCAGAGCAGAGGAGAAGGAGAATCTCTCTCAATCTACAATAGAATATGGTATGATGTACTCTCTACCAAATGATATCTCAGATTGAATTTAACTGTCACCTTACAGCTCCACCAGGAATTCCCTGCACATAGTTAATTTAATGAGTTAGCAAAATTAATTCAGAACTTATTTCTTTGAAGTAATCCAGTAACTCTACACTTGCAATACAATTGCATCCTCACTGTGAACATATAAACTAAGACTCCATGATGCAACACCATGACATAACTAATACATGGAAACTACAGACTCCTTTAAAAGCCACAGAAAATACAGATGCCACAAGGTTCGTCTTTCTTGAAAAGTATTAGAATCTCATAGAAAGATGCTATTAAAAGTCTTCTGGCTACCACAAGCTAGACAGAGCTCATTAATTACATCTCAGATAATTGTGAGAAGTCTCATTCCACATTTTGAAATAAAAGAAAAGCAAAATGAAGAAGGCTGAAAAAACAGTTGCATATCTTGTGGAAGTTTTGCAGTACAAAACCAGACAGAATTCACAGTGTTGGCTTCTTTGGAGATGGTCCTACTGTTCCAGTGCTTTAAAAGGGTGTTGAGGTCCTTAGAGAATAATGGTGTAAAATCTATCCTCAAGAATTCGGCCCAAAACCAGACTGTTTTGGCTGAGCAGAAAAGATACTTAGAACAATGCCCTTCTTCTCCAAAAATACATTATTTTATGTTACTTCCAAACAAAAAATAAATTGCAGTCCTTAATTTTACATTCCCTGTATCATTACCTCAAGTTAGTTCTTTTTATGAAGAGCAGAATGCATCATAGTGTATAGCAGTACACCATAGTCTTAGGGCTGCAAAAGTTCTGTCAGTGAGAATGGGGCTGCAGAGGCAGAGATAACAGGAGGAGGCAACTCTGCACAGCTATGTCAGTTGCCACCAATCGGGGACCCAGTTATAGAGACCGTTTTATTAACTGCAAACCATGCAAACTCTGATTTTCTCATTTTGAGCAGCCACTTCTGAATCTCCCTCAAGCCCAAATCACTTGTCATCAAAAAACTCTCCAACTGGAAAAAGAAATCAGATTTATGGCATCTCTATGGAGAGTTTTTTGATCAGGAGCGATTAAATATGGTCCCTTGAGGTCAAAATCAGCTCCTTGTTTCTTAAAGAAGGGGAGGAACTAGGAAACGGAGAACAGAGTACGTTTTCGTGAAAAAGTACTTTTAGTTTAGCAAAATGATGCGTACATAGTTAACCCAACTTGGAATTAGTAACTTAGGCATCGGGTGCAGCTGACCATTTGGATTAACTTTGTGCAATCAATTGAGTTTCTACCTTTTGATCCTGGGTGTCTGTTGTGATGTGGTCTGCTTCCCCATCCTCTAGCTCTCCCATCTTCACAAGATTGACTTCAATGGTACCAACTGTCTTTCCACCATCAGAAGTCCTGGAAAAAAACCCCATGACACTGAGTCACTTGCAGCACCCTATTTCTTTAATAAAAATATAACCAGTAAACACTTAGTTCCCTCTCCATTCTGTATAGCTGCACCTGTATTGAACTCATTATTTACAATCACAAAGCAAACATAAGAAATAAGGAATGTTGCATTTTCTCAAAATTTTTATAGCAATGGAAGTTTTCATCAGGAAACTGAGGATGGTAAGTGCTATAAATGGTGGAAAAATCCATGAACATTGTCAAGTTTTCATTCTAGACATTGTTCTGTCTGTGGACCATCTGAGAAAAGGCTGTAACATACTGCACCAATACCCCACTTATGACCTGCCATCTCACTGCACAGTACATTGTTTTCTTTCCTAACATGATCTGTGAAGAAAGGACATGCTCAATACAGTAAGAAACCTGCTGCTAAACCAAAATAATGAAACTGATCTTAATATCACTTCCCTTTTGTAGTCCCTCTGAAGAGTAATTATTCAGAATCAGTCCCATTTCTTTAACTATATGGCAGAGGATGATATAGTTCCAGGTGAGTTCCTTTATTATCATCTCTGCAAATAGCTTATTTCCAATTAGGCAAAAATAAATAGCAATTCAGATTTACATCTCCAAACAAAGAGTACTGCTCACTACCTTCTGGAAGAAACAAGGATTTAAACTCCACAAAGATACCGAATGCTTTTTCAGCTTTCACGAGTAGCAAGACATTACTGAAAACACCCAAGGTAATCTCCTCTGGCTTACTCTGAACAGCTGGATAGTTTGAAAGGAAGGAAAGAAAGGTAACAGATCATTTAATAATAATGAGGTAAGTATAACGACAGCCATCAAGCAAAAAATTGGCAAAAGGAAATGACGAGAATACGTTTAGCAGAACTGCAAAAGCACAGAGAGGAAGAGAAATGAAAAGAAATAGCTTTGGGGCAATATTGTCTATAACCTCAGAAGTGCAGAAGAAAAGTGATGAAGCAGGACAAAAAAATACACAGACAAGTGACTAGAGGGCTGGCAATAAAAAAGAAAAAAAGTTACTTTCAGAAATAGTAATATTAGAAAAAACTGTGTCCATTAAAAACTGCCACATGCAACAATCCTTGCCGCAGGAAAACATCAAAACCCTTTTCAACACAGACACCCTTCCAGAACTTAACAAAAAAAAAATCCTCATGTTAGTAAAGGAAGGAAAAAATCCCCCACCCTTCTCCTGTGACCAGGTGAAAGACCGCAGACCAATCCCTGCCTGCTGGTACACCCGCCTGCACAGTGTGGTCCTATGCAGAGGTACTGCCACAGGCCCAGCTGGTCCAGTACAGCTCTGTAAGCAAATCCTCACTGACTCCCAGGCCCCAAGAGGCCCTGAGCAGCACCGCCCCAACATGGAGCATCTTACACTTTCAGGCAGGACAGGCCCAGCTCAGCTTTGCCATGTTGCCTCCTATGAGCAGATCCTCACTGACACCCAAGGCCCTAAGAGGCCCTGAGCAGCACTGCTCAATATGGATCATCTCCCACTTTCAGGCAGGACAGGCCCAGCTCAGCTTTGCCATGTTGCCTCCTACCATGCGCAGGCTTTTGCAGAGTGCTTACTCATGCCCCAAGCAAAAGGACTCTGTCTCTGCATTGGGCTCCCACAATTTTACATAATCTGTATTTCTGCATGCAGTACAAGGCCTTAACTAAGTCAGAGTGTGCCAGCTCTTTACACTGACTAAAGTTAAGCACATACATTAGTCTCTTCAGGCATGGATACTTATTTATTATGCTAAATCACAACGTTCATTTTTTTTGCAGTAAAGTCTCAAAATATAGCTACCCCTAAGCTTCAAATTTAAATAATTTTTTTGGTTGCAAACCATTATGCTTTAATATGCGACTCAGTAGAATACATCCATCTTGCAACTATACAAATTAAATGTTCTTATATAAAACCTTGCAAAATGCACATAATTCTTCATATTTTACATGTGTCACTGCTTCATTTGCCCTAAGCCAAATTAATTACTGACAATAAAATAAAGGAACAATTAAAAACAAACCGATTTCAGATAGCCCTGCAACCAAAGAAGCCTATGTTAATTGTGTACAAAAGGAAGAAAAGTAATGAGGAAGAAGGGTTCAATGTCCAAAGGATGTTTATGAGCCAAAGGACATAATAATATTGAAACATATGAAAACAACTTAAGTACCTTCTGAACAAAGGACCTTCCCCTGAGTTGCTACAGCTCAGTGGTTTGAATTCATTTGTTTCCTCCTTCCAATGTTGTGGTGGGTTGACCCTGGCTGGATGCCAGGTGCCTACCAAAGCTCACCCTTCTTCCACCACTCACCCTTCTCAGCTGGACAGAAGAGAGAAAATATAACAAGATGCTCATGGGTCGAGATAAGGACAGGATCATCCCTCAGCAATTACTGTCAAGGGCCAAACAGACTCAACTCGGGGAAAATTAATTTATAATCAGTCGAGTCAGAGTAAGATGAGAAAATAAAAACTAAATCTTAAAACACCTTTCCCTCCTGTCCTTCCTTCTTCCTGAGCTTAACTTTACTCCTGAATTCTCTACCTCCTTCCTGCCAGCAGCACAGGGGGACAGGGAAAGGGGGTTGCAGTCATTTATCTCAGCCTTGATCTGTGACAGATTTGTCTTGGATCCAGCTGGCATTGCCAGTATCAGACACAGGGGAAGCTCCTAGCAGCTTCTCACAGGAGCCCCCCCTGTAGCCCCCACCACTACCAAAACCTTGCCACACAAACCCAATACGTGTGTCAACAGATGTTAACAAGTTATATATACCTTTAAAAATCAGAGCAAGTGTGTGGCTGTAAGACTGACAATTTTTCAACAGCTTAATGTGTCCTGATCAAAGCGTCAAATGGACAACCTCATTACCAGGCTGACTTAAATATACGACAGCACTTTGCTGTTATCCTGACCTGAAAGGAAAAGGTTGCATTCATTTGACTTTCAGAAGTAAAATCCTACCCATCTATTTTTAAGGAACACATTTTTCTAAGGCCAAAGTGACCTGCAAGTCTGAGACTGACCTACATAAAACAGATGTGATTTAAAATTACATGAGAGCAAATTAAAAGTATAAACAAATGTTGAGCAAAATGGAGCTCAATCTGCAAATTAACTGACACAAGCAAGCAAGGCATGCTGCTCAAGTAAAACAAAATAAAAATGGAAATATCAGTTATGCTTTATCAGTCCTTGTCTTCCTTTCTTTATAACACTAAATATTCCCCCTCACTGCTGATATTAGAGACCTGACCTCAGTACAGCGGTGAGCACTGTGTTGCTTGCCTGTACAAGCAGCAATGTGTATTTGAAAGCTTCATTCATACACATTTTATAAAAAAGATTGATCTAATTTGACTTTATATAATTTTTTCAGTGACTTTTATTCTCAGAATAACTCCTGTTCTAGTCTAATATACATCTAATATTACGATATGAAACATGCAGTATCTACAAGAGATGGTAAACAAAGCAGTAGGACTGTCGCATTGTAGTTTTACTCCAGTTCTCTGATCCTTCCACATGGAAACAGGAAAACACAGTCTAAAAAACAAAAACCCTCAAAGTTTATTTTGAATGCTACAGGCACGCAGATCAACAAAGAACTCTATATATGTCCAGGAAGAAACTGTCATTAGATGTGCAAGACATTGTGAATTTAAAATATCACTGGAGCATGACAGTCTTCAAACAGACATGTCATGCATTTAAAACTTTCAAGCAACATCATGAGATTAAAATATCACTTGAAAGAAAATTGAAAGTGAGAAACAGAAATTATGCTATGGGAAAAATAAAAAAGTCTAGTGATCACTCAAATAAAGATAAAAATCTACTTTGCAGTAAGAGAAACAGTATTGTGCACACACACACATGTATACGCTTCATGCCATTTTCCTGGACAGAGAGGAAACAATCTCACACATACAGACTGTTCAAGAGAGCATCAGGAGAATAACTAACTGGTTTTAGGATACTTCTTAATGCATTAGGTTAGAATCAGCTTATTTGCTGTAGTTTAATAAAGCTGAAAAGTGCACTCTGCACTCACATGGTGCAGTGAAGACTGTCCTTGCATCAAATTGTTTACAGTCACAAGACAAGATATGTTATACATGCACAGGACAAAGGTTCGTACCCTGACAAACCTGTGTAGGGACAGTGGGGACAGAGAATACAGCAAGAAGAATATAAAAACATGTCATTGTGAAGAAAGCCCATATAGGGCTCCAACTTTAGCTGGTTAATGGATTGGAAAACTGCTGCCTAGAACAAGGAGCACTAATTGACTGGTATCTGTCCACAGAGCATGTGCATTTGGAATACGACTAATGAAAAGCAGACAAAGTGTTGGAAGAGTGATTTCTAAATCAGATTTAGAATGCAGTATCATAGGATGCAGGCTTTGGCAGCAAAGTTGGCAATGTTTTGGTCTATCCTTAACCATTCAGTCCAACGTGACTGCATACTGCAGTGCTCCTTCCACCTCCCACACCCATAGTCCTGTGACAGTTCTCATTCACCTAAGCTGGAGTCACCAAGGTACCACTTTCTGATGAACCTTGGGGAGGTGATTCTGAGTGAAACAGTATATTTTGAACTTAAAAATAATACTACTATCAATACTAAAAGCAACACTGTTGTTCTACTTGCTGAGCCAAACCCAGTCTTTTGAAGCTGTAATGAAATCTGCCCAAGTTTAAAACCACAATTACTTACTAATGTTTCTAATATGAATGTAAAGTTTACTACACACATAGATTTCCTTACCATCCCAAGTTCTTAAGAATCAATAGGTTAATATCAGTTTCCTCATATATGAGGAAAGGAGCTAGCCAGCACCATCACGAGCAGCAAGAATATCTGCTCATCTTAATATTTCTGGCGATAAAAGGTTGATCATCCAGAGAGAAAGTAGGTAACCAGCTAGCAGTGGAAAAGCAGGTGAGATAGATGGACTGAAAACAGCAGCCATTTGCTTCTAATGTTGTTCTTGAGCTTCAGTACTGCATGTTGAATATGCAAATTTAGGCCTGCTAATTGGTTGCCATGGCCATATCTTTCTTCAAAAAAAAAAAAAAAGCTCAAGAACACACAGAAAAAGAGAAGCAGACTGTGTATTTGCATAGCTGTGTTAATTATAAATGACAAAGTGAGTGACTGCCTGAAAAGTGAACTGAAAGATTTTCAGTCTAGGAGGCAGCCCCTTTCTCCAATGCATAATACACAACAAATGCAATTAGTACACACTAAAATACATACTGCCATAATTTTCTCCACTAATGCAATATATTTTGAAATATGCAAGAACAAAACTATCGCAATGAATTAGAAATGTTTATTCTGTGAATTCACAGTGGAGTCTATTGCAATCAATACTGTTTTTAAACAAGTCCACTGGTAAATAACATTCTGTTGCATTCTAAGATAAATAAAGGAAGTTTTGCGCTGTTCAGTTTCTTCTCAGTTTTCATTATTTCAATGTACTGTTGATTAAGCTTCATGTTAAAACAAGTTTCTCCTCAACTTTATGGGAGATTTGCCTGGCTTACAAAGCCAGGCCATTGTTCACCTGCTTCCTGTGGTGGATGACATGACATGAAGCAGCCGAAAAACAGTTTCACTTGGTCTCCATCCTGAAATTAACTGTAGGCAGACTTATACTGAATTTTAATAGGGAAAAGCAGCTTAATATATAGTATTTTATAGTAATCATTTGCTAAGAAAGTTATAAGTACATAAATTACTGCAAAAAATAGTGACATGCTTTCAGATTTTCTCTAGTTAGTTAAACATTGTGACTGTAACTCCTATTCAAGTATGGCTACATGCCTTCTGGCCCACTGAACTGCAGGCTGTTTAGGGGACAATGTTAGGAGGGAGGGAAGTTAGGGGGACATCATATGATGAGGTCTTGGGAGCTGGGTTTTTTTTTTTAACTTTCCAAAAATAACTATGGTTTATCTACTTTAATTAAAGGAAATAAGTTTGGTCCTGTCTAAGATTAATGAAAATAAGACAGCTAAAAAAAGCAGAGTGATAGATAAATAGACGTTGTTCAAAAGGTCAAAGCCACACAGGAAACCAAGGAAGTCTGATCAAATGACTAACCCAATTGCAACCACCAAAGTTTTCTGGACAAATGAGAAAGCATCAGATATTCCTGATCAGTCCGTGGGAAGGACTGCACCACGCAGAAGGGGAGCTCACACCTGAGCAGTTCGTGAGGAAACTTGCAGCCATGGGCAGACCCACAGAGAAGTTCATGACTGTATCCTGTGGGAGGGACACCACGTGGAAGCAGAGGAAGAGTGTGAGGAGCCCTCCTCACCTCTGAAGAGGAAGGAACAGTAGGAACAGCATGTGGTGAACTGACCACAACCGCCATTCCCATCCCCCTGTGCCGCTGTGAGGGAGGAGGTAAAGACACCAGGAGCAAAGCTGAGCCTGGGAAGAAGGGAGGGGTGGGGGAAAGTGTTGATTTTAAGATCTGGTTGTACCTTTCATTATTCTACTCTGATTTTACTGGTAACAAATTAAATTGTTTTGTTTTTCCCCAAGTTGAGTCTGGTTTTTCCCCACAACCGTAAGTAGTGAGTGATCCCTTCCTGTTCTTTGCCTTGATCCATAAGCCTTTTGTTATATTTTCTCCTCCTCACTCCACTGGGGGATGAGGAATGAGTGAGCGGCCACATGGTGCTCAGTTGCCCACTGAGCTTAAACCACAACAGGCTGGCTGCTATTCTCATTAGTGTAGAGAAGTCAAAACAATAAAAGAGGACCAATTCCACACACACACACATCTCTCCCCACTCCCCCCCCCTCCATAAATAAATTAAAATACATATAGACTCTTGTTTTATTGATTTAACCTTGTGCAATATTGAAAAGTTTGAAATTGCAATATTGAAAAGTAGTACAGCCACAAGTTTAAAGAAAGTCTACAGAATACACAATTAACAGACATCTACAGGCACATTTTCTCAGATAAGCTGTATAATTCATGCAACTCCATCCAAGTTCTTCTTTTTGTATGGTTAGGTCCATCACTATAAAATTCCTGCTTACAGGAGGCAAAGGATCCACGTGGTATTGATATTACCCCAGTTTCATATTAGAGTAGCCTACTTACACTTCTGTACTAAGAGGAGCATTTCAGACAGATGGACCTTGTTTTTACAAAAACGTAAAAGAGTACTATTTTTTTTTCCATTTGCTGCTTCTTACATGTAACTTACTGGAAATTATACCAAAATCATGCAAGCTAAAGAGTACCTTCATGGAAATAGGGCAAACTACCATCACAGGGGAAGCAGCTAATGGAAGTACTAATTGCTAGCCCTTTACAATAGGTTATAGACCTCAACCAAGCAAAGACACCCACATTTCTTAAAAGAAAGACATGGCAAATAGGTCCTCTAAACTGAACTTAAAATGTAAATCAACTAAAAAAAGACCTGTATTAATTACTAGAATAGCAATCATTGTACCCAAACCTCATTTACAAAGAGAAAAGGATGTATGCTGCTTTTTTAATTGGATGCAGTGCAACGTATAGTCAATACTAAGAAATATTCTGCTACTGAATATGGCTTTTGTTTTATTCAATAGCCCATTTTATCCTGTTCATCATCACAAGCCTATGAGAAAGCTGGAAGCAAGTGGTATTGCATAACCATTGCAAAATGAAACATCCAAATCTATAGAAGGCATTTCTGTTTTTATAAATTTCACATTGGAAACTGCAATCCCAAGTCTCCAGTAACCAAATTCCTCTGCCAACTTCAGCTGTGTACACTGTCAGCATCAAAGCAATTCTACAAATTGACCTATTCAGGTTTTGATTATTATACAGGCACCCACATCTACAATAAAAACTAAGTCATCATTTTAGGGCACCTTTTTAGAGAAGAAAAGGCAATCAAAACAAAACTTATTTTCCAGAGGTTTTTTTAACTTGTGTCCCTAGTCACTACTAAGTTGCAACTGTGGGGAGAGGGGGAAAAAGCAGAGCACCGTTTGTCAACAGTAAGGAAATACAAATGTATGCCAGCCTTCCCAAAAATAACTGAGGAAAATACAAGAATATTCCTTTTAAAATACTTTAATATTGTTACATTGTATGTCATAAAGACAGTGGCAAGACATAATAATAAAAAAAACCCCATTGAAAAAGTAACCAGATTCTACAATTATACCAATATTTACGGGCACACTACAGAACTATTTCCAGATCCTTAAATGTCTACTTTCAATCTAACAAAGAAATACCTCTAAATCACAAGCATCAACAAGAATTAAACAGAACTGTACACTCTGACAAGGCCCTTGGTATATCCCCTATCCTCCCAAGGGGTACTAATACAGTAGGGCAATTAGAGGAAAGCAAGTTTCGATTACTAGACTGCTCTGGTTAAACATGGATGATTTCTGCTGATTTTGTGCTGCTGAATAGCCATAATTGGGAAACAATCCCACATTTAAAAGCTTAGGATTTTTTTTTTCTTAAAAAAAGAAAAAAATTTCAACCAACTAAAAACTATTATTTAACGTATCTGTAAATTAATTTGAATAGGCATAATGTTTGTCTTCTATTTTTTGCTGCACATACAAGACTAAAAATACTAATTAAAAGGAAATGTGAAAAGGCTTAGAAGTTCAGCTGAAACAAACCTGGCAATCTGACATCTATTGCTTTTTAGTTATCTATCTGAATTTTTGTTTGCAAATTAGATGGGTTAGATACAAAATAATTTGTTTCTTTTCAAAGTTTCCTGAAACTTTACATTCTGTCAATTATTATGGCACTTGTCAGAGGCATTCTTTCAGATCAAGTTTTCAATGTCAAAAAGACAAGCACAGTTTGTCCCAAAGAACAAAAGACCCAACCAAAAAGAAATTTGTTTATCTAGCCATACATTTCCATTGAGAGTTCACATTTTATCAGATCTGTTTTCTTCGTTAGAAAACAGTTATCTGCTTGTTAAGCATGGCATTTCCTATGTTTGGGAGAAATTTAAATCAAGACATTTTGTTAACTTTGCCCTTTAAACTACACACACATATGCAGCCACTATTCTTATAGGAGGAAGGCAGGTGCAGTAATAAAACCAAAATACCTCAAGAAATTTCCCTTTCAAAAAAATGCAGTGTCCTTGACATAGGGGAAACTACTGTAACACCACTGAATAGGTCATAATTTGGGCCTTCAGACAAATCAAGGCTGGCTTCATGTGCACAGAATAAAGAATGCAACACAACTTCGCTACAGCAGCTATGTACAATATCACAGGCAGAACATAAACTAGAAGATGCCACCCTGTGTCTCAGTTTGCCTAGTCACAGCTGCTATCCTCCCAAGATTTTGCCTATGTCAAAACACAGTATGTTTGGGTACTTGCTCTGTGGAGCTTACCTGTACCTACCCAGTAATCCCAAATAAGCCTCCATTGTGCTTGCAAAAATAAGCTCAACAAAATCCCTGCACTATAAAAAGTCCAATGAATTAATTCTGAAGGTCACAGCCTAAAAGGTTTCTCCTAATCTTCAAAAAGTCTTGATATGTGTCTTGATTCATCTTAAGCCATACAAGTCAGTACCAGGCGAAAACTGAATTTTCTTCTTCATTGCACAGCTTTAAGAAATATCTGTTCAGCTCAGCCTTAGCTGTCGAACACTGGCTCTGACCCTGTTGCAGCTCTATACCCTGTGTCACTAATTAGACATGTACATCATCCCCCACTGCCATGTGAGTTTGGCTGCAAGTAACAATGGGTTTTGGAGGTTGCAACCAATCTCACATGAGTGAAGCTTTGAGTCATTAGGTCCACTGTCTTTAAACATGCCTAGTAACCAAATCAGCAAACTGTACACTGTTAGTTCTTCAAACCACACAAACCAAATGAAGCTGAGAACCTTATGCTCCTTTCCAAAGGAAAATTTGAAAGAACATCCCCTACTTCAAGTTCCCTGCAATCCTTCATAGGTTATCATACAAAAAAATTACTAACCTTTTCTAATCTGACATATAGCAAGCTCCAGCTTAAAGAACTGGTATTTCATTTTGACTTTGTGCATGGTAGAAACAGAAGCACTTCAAGCTGACATCTAATATACCTGAAGTAATATGGAGTTTCAACCACAGTCAAGCAGCAATCATCAAATGCCACGGGTTATTAATTCAACATGTTTTACAACAGAGGAAAACACTCACCTGAGGGTAAGGGTTAACTGTTGATCCTTTGACTTCACCAAGTCTCCTACTCTAAATGTTGCACAGCCCAAGAAGCTTCGCTACAAAACAAAGCAGAAAGAAAAGTGAACATCTCCATTGATTTTTGGAAGTTTTCATTGTTACTTTTTATGGTCTCACACTTCAAAATCTTTCTTTGGTACCTAGAAAAACATTACATTCCAATACATACTACTAGTGTGACATACTACCCAGTAGAAATTTTTAAATCCATCTGTAGCACGATTATCAGTAAACTGTTCAATTCTGGTTTTACAGACAGAAATCTCAGTAGGAAACAGACTGACAACTTGACAAAATAATGGGCTGTAAATTGTACAGCCACAGGCAAATTTTTGTTCAGTACAAGTATTTGCATTTTGTATCTTCATCTTTCTGTATTTCTAATTTCTAGATAACAAAAAATGCTAAAGAGTCAGTATTTTACCAAAGTTGTTCTTGCTACGTTTTTTTCTGAAGTTTAAGGCATTACCATTTATGTATTCCATATAGTAATCTATTTGTTAAGAAGGTATTTTTACACTGAGTTCAGTGCGTGTTTATTAATAGAAATGTTATATTTGTCAAGTTTATGGCAGGGTTTGTAAGTACTTGTTTCTTTTATTTCTATTGTACGATGGACCACTGCAGAAGAAGTGCAGAGAAATGTGTTAGTGAAACTAGAATGTCTAAAGCTCAATTAAGCTACACCACTGTATCTCTTCCTTTTATCAAAATCACTTTCACACATCGCCAAACAAATAGTGCAAAGAGGAAAACAAATTAATCTTTTTCTGCTTTTTGGTTATTTTTTACCATCCTCTCATATCCTACTGCACATCACTAAAATTGCCTTTAGTCAACCTGGCCAACAGTAGTATCTTTGCCCTAAGATCAACGGGAAAGAAAATAACAGCGTACAACCATCTTCTACCCATTTATCTTTCAAATATAAAGCTCACTATCACTTGCTCTGAATAAAGTACAAAGAGAAGATTATGTTGAATTTTTGCAAGAAAAAAATAAGTAGTACACAAAGTTTGTTTTATTACATTATACTAATTTTACACAACTGTTGGAATGGCAAAGTAAAATTTCAGAATAAATTATTTATGTTCTTGGATATATATACAAATTCAAGAAGAATGCAATTACTCTGAGTCAACGTAGGCTGCATGCAGAGAGAAAAGGAAAAAATAGATGATAATTTGTTGCTACTGAGAAGCGTAACTTCCTCTGGTAACAATAAAGCTCTAGACTAAGATAGGTTTTCTTGCATAAAGAAGTGCAGTTCAAATCACAATTCTCAGTTTAGGTAAGCTCCAACACTGGTCTCCAACTTGGTAAATGAAGTCATCAGTTATCGCTCATTCCTATCAATGACATAGGCTTGGATTCCCTGTGCTTTGGTTGGCACTGAAGCAGCAAGAGAAAACAGATGCAAGCTGAGAATCTAGGGAAGGCTGAGAAAATAGAGGATCTGGGAAGTGCTGAACAGAAAGTAAGGAAGAAAAAAGGCTTATAGGAAATACATAAAGAAAAATACTGCGATTGTGCAAGCAGAAATCATGGTTAGTTTTCACTGCCAAAATGAAACATGTCCAGGTGTGACACATGGTGATAAACAGCCTTGTAGTGAACACACAGATTGTTCTTTCTTTACATCACTCAACATGACAGTGTTTCTTCACTAAAACTCCATGGTGGCATGGTTAGGTCAGGTTAGTTATCTTCTTACAAGAGCATATCCTTCCTAGTACAATAAGAACTCATTCCGCAGCACAATGTAAATAGCAGCCTTTATTCTGGCAATTCATGGCATTTGAGAACTTGTGTTTGCAACCTCACCCTCTGAAAGAGGGATATGGATATTTGAAACAATACTGGCATGGGTTGGGTCACTTGGGGTTTCTTACTGGAGCACAATAAAACTATAAACTCATTTAAGAATCCTAAGTAGAAGTTCTCATACAATCAGGGCTAAGAAGCACTTACACTGTGCTCTCATACAATCTAGGAGTTTTGGCTATTGCACCCACTAACCACCTCTGAGTGCTATATCTAGTTCTCCAGGGTCGTGAAATTAAAGGTAAATAATTCTATGGGCTTAAAAATTCCACTTATTTGTTTGTTTCATAATTCTATTCTTATTTAGAATAAAATTTTCTTTGCCTGGCAATGCAACTCGGAGTTATTTGTAAAATTAAATAAAATTCTGAATGATCCCTTGACACAAATGAAAAGTTATGTTTATGTTCAAGGGATCTAATTTCAAACAACGCTCGAGAATACTTTTTCCAAACTGATTTAGATACAAATAGTCTACCCTTGGCCCCAAACTTGCAGTCCACAAATCAATCTAACTTTGCACATGTGACTTGTAGAAGCTTGAAAAGTAGGCTTTAAACAGAAGTGCTGCTGTAATGCTAATTACAGAGTAATGTTCCTCTGCAATTTTGCTAGTGGGGTACTTATGATTATAAATTTTAACATACGTGCCTTGAGTAGTTTGATGAATAGTGCCAGCTATCCAAGAGAACAGTAATGGCTATATGAAAAGTTGAAACACATCGATTATTTCACTAAGATTGAACTTCCTGCCAAGCCACATATTTTTCAAACACTAGCAAAAGTTCTGAAAACTATGCCAAGGAAGCCCTGGTGATGCTGGAAAGTCAACATCTTAGACTAAGAATTTAAAAATCTTGTTATTTTAAAAGTTTGCAGACATAGGTCTGATGTCTGCCCCAGTTGGTGTTTGGTCTTCCCTTACTTGGATCTCGAAGGACCAACATTTCCCACCCCTTTGGGGTGTCCAAATTATCTGTGAGGTTCTAGCTGCCTCAGACCTAGAAATGACATCCCAATACCTTTGCCAAAAGTACTCCAGACCTACACAGAAAAAGTCCTCCATATGTCACCAGCGTGTTTTCTTAAAGTGAACCGAATAGCAACTCCTACAGCAGAAATTTTTATACTCTGCACATGAAAACCAGAAGGCAACAGCGCTGGCTCACTGAGGCAACATGATTCCAAGCTCTCAGTTTCATCCAGATTGCTGGCATGGTAGTAGCAGGAAGTCTAGCTACTTGTGCTTGCCTCAGGATCATTTCAGTTGAAAAGGATTTTAACAAGACATGTGAATGGGATTACATCAGCCACTGAGACTATTACTCCTTCCTTGATTTTTTTATTCATTTAACTCAACTTCTCCTATTAAAAAAAAAAAAAAAAGCTTGCCAACTCATGTTTAGCAGTTAGGCAGAACACCATTTCTCTTCATTGGATGTCTGCGTCTGCTGACAAGGTGAAAAAGGTATCAATTAGTGAAAAAAAAATTGCTTACTCCAACATCTGCTCTTGGCTCCTTGTGATCAGGTAGGACACTGGTGCGGACCTGAGACAGGAAGAAAAAAAAAACCAGGCAAATCAAATATTACCTTTTTGTTGTTACTTTCCAGTATGAATGAGAAGTGCTTATGCATTTTTTCTTCATACTTTTTTACACTTTGGAGATTAATTTAAAGGAATATATATATATATATATATGCATA
>NW_010196114.1:0-3961 GCF_000695765.1 Mesitornis unicolor
ATAATCTATAATCTATATAAATCTAAATATATATATGTATATTTATCTATATATCCATACATATCTGTATCTACATATCTATATCTCTCTATATCTACCTCCATCTCCACCTCTATCATCTCCACCTCTATCATCTCCACCTCTATCATCTCCACCTCTATCATCTCTACCTCTCTGTCATGGAGGGAAACCTGAAGTCCCAACACAACTGGTTTCAGCCAGGGCTCCAGGGACACCAGCCCCAGTTTCCACCCTGTTGAACTGGTTCCTAAATGGTCGATCTGGTGATGCTTCTGGTGGAGTTCGACTCCTCTCTGCATGGATCTACAGCAGATCCCAGGGAATATCTTCACATTTCCTCCAAGTTCCAGGGCAGTGAGGATGGGTGCGCTTTGGCCCATGTGTCACTTTTAAATATATATATTCTTTTTTTTAACCAAATTCCTGACTCTGCCACCCCAGAGCTGTGGCCTCCTCTGCCAGGCACTTACTGAACATCTCACATCTCCAATGCTGTTTCTTTGGCCTTTCGCTGAGTGCCAGCTCGGGAGCAGGCGATCAGTGCTGAACCACCTCTAACAAAATAAAGTGCAATAAACCAAACTGAATACACCCCAAAACCCAGCTGGCAGCAAAAGGTGAACCAGAATATATTGGTTATTTCTGCACTTCAGCTCTGGATGGAAAGGTAGCATCACTTGAAGGGGAAGCTTCTCCCCAGTAACAAGTGATGGGATGAGAGGGGACGACCTCAAGTTGCACCAGGGGAGGGTTAGATGGGATCTTAGGAAAAGTTTCTTCACTGAAAGGGTTCTCAGGGACTGGCAGGGGCTGCCCAGGGCAGTGGTGGAGTCTCCATCCCTGGAGGGGTTCAGGAAGTGGTGGATGTGGCACTTGGGGACATGGTTTGGTGGGGTTGGGTTGGTGTTGGATTTGATCTTAAAGGTATTTTCCAGCCTTAATGACTCTGTGGTTCAGTCCCCAAAGGGCTCTGTGTGCTCTTGATGTAGTCCCAATTTGGGATGTTCTGTGTCCCACCGACTCCCCAGCCTATGGGGGCTTCATACCCACCACCCCCAGCCTCACATCCCCAGTGTCCCCCATTAATATCCTCCTTGAGGGTATTGCTCCCTGCCCGTGGCAGGGGTTGGACTGGATGAGCTCTAATGTCCCTTTCATCCCAAACCATGCTGTGATTTGATGATTTTACCACATTAACGGGGCTCTGCCTTTTGCAGTACCCCCAGGAGGAGGCCATGGGTCCGAAGATCCCAGCCCAGATCCGGGTCCAGCTCTGGTTTGGGCTCTCTGTCGACGAGAAGGAGTTTAACCAATACGCCGAGGGAAAGCTCTCTGTCTTCGCCGAAACTGTGAGCATCTCACAGGGACCACCCTAAAGGGGTTTTATTTTGTCAATCCAGCATGGGCATTGCCTCCATCATGGAGGAGAGGGGGTGGGCAGGATGTTGAGGGGTCACATCAGCCCCTACCAACCATAAGAAGCCATTTCCATCAGCATCCAGCTTGAAAGGCTGAGGAGAAGGTTGATAATGAGCCTTAAAGCCACATCATGGCTTTGCACCTCCTTCTGCCTGCTGGGGGGCAAAAATGGGGGTGTCCATGGGGATGGGGGGCTGGTTTTGGCATTATGAGGCTTTTCCTAGGAGATGTCTCCTTGGGATGGGGCTGTCCAGAAAGGAAGGGATTATTCATGGGATTTCAGGAGGATTATTCATGGGATTTCAGAAGGATTATTCATGAGATTTCAGAATTATTCATGGTTTTTGGTGCCTTCACCGCAACAACCTCACTGGTTTTGCTCCCACAGTATGAGAACCAGACCAAGCTGGCGCTGGTGGGGAACTGGGGCACCACCGGCCTGACCTACCCCAAATACTCAGACGTCACCGGCAAGATCAAGCTGCCCAAGGACAGCTTCCGCCCCTCCACGGGCTGGACCTGGGCCGGGGACTGGTTCATCTGCCCGGAGAAGACGTGAGTGGTGGTTTTCTGCAAAATAGCAGAGCCTGGGCACCCCAAAAACCTCAGCAGATGCTACGCTGGTGGCAAGGGCACCCAGAAAGATGGATGATGGAGGTCTGGGGTGCCATGGGGGTTCCTCATCCCATATGTAGGCAACGTTATTAATACAAAATGCATCGTCTCTGTGCTGGGTGATGTCCCTGGGGTGATGCACGGGCGCTCATGGACACCATGGCCCCAGCACCCAGGGAGTAGGGGGGCACCCCCTGACGCTGTGCATCTCCCTGGGGTGCAGGTTGTTGCATGATGTGGATGCCGGGCACCTGAGCTTCGTGGAGGAGGTGTTTGAGAACCAGGTCCGGCTGCCTGGAGGGCAGTGGATCCACATGACTGATGCCTACACTGACGTGGTAAGGATGACACAGGCAGTTGAGGGCAGAGTCACCCCCCAGGCAGGGGCAGGGAGCACCGGGGGTGCTCAGGGGAGATTTGGGCATCTCCTGGGTACCATTTGGTTGACAACATCCCTGCATCCCACAGAACGGGGAGAAGGTGCTGCCTAAGGATGAGATTGAGTGTCCTGCGGGCTGGAAATGGGAAGATGTGGAGTGGGACACTGACCTCAACAGAGCCGTGGATGAGAAAGGTATGGGAAAGCAATTTTGGGTGTCCAGGCCCTGTTTCCCATCCCCTTTGCTCTGCCCATCGTGGTGTTTCCTTTGATGACAGCAGCAGGGGTGTTAACAGACCCTTCATGGCTGTGAGCTGCCCTCTGGCTTCAGGAGAAGGAGATCAGACCCCGGGGGTACCCTCTCCCCTTTGCTCTGGGGCTGTGGGGTGGGGAGCCCCAGCGGCAGCGCTTTGCTTGCTCTGGGGATGGTCCGGGCTGTTCTTCTGGAAGATCTGGTGAAAAGGAAATGGAAAGCATCAGGCCAGAGAGCATCTGAGATGATCTCAAGGGCTGGGGTTGTCTGAGGGAGGAAAGACAGAGAGGAGAGTCCTGGAGCTGTGACTTTGAGCCAAGGGCTGGTGGGACACCATGAAGCCATCCCCAAAGGGACATCCCCGTTGGGTCCAGAGGGACCATCTCGCATCAGAACATCATCATCTGCGTGGACCAGCAAACTGGGATAAACCTTTGCTATTAAAGCTGTTCCAACCTGGACATGTGTGAAGAGAGGTCCCTGGTGGGGGGCTCTTCTCCCGCCTTCACCTCGGTGTCCCCTTCTCTGCCAGGCTGGGAGTACGGCATCACCATCCCCCCCGACCGCAAGCCCAAGGCCTGGGTGCCGGCCGAGAAGATGTACCACACCAACCGGCGCCGGCGCTGGGTGCGGCTCCGCCCCCGGGGCACGGCGCGCATGGGGGAAAAATGGGGTCGGGGAGAGGAGGGGGCCAGGGGCCGTGTCCCTGGTGGAGATGCACCCTCTGCAGAGACCTGCTGTCATTCGGAGCCTGGTCCTGTGGCCTCCGTGCTGGAGCCTCTGTGGTTTCCACCATGGGGTCAACATCTGGAAGTGGAGACCACTCCAGGGATGCTTGGTTGGGACAGAGACCTCCAGCAGTGCCACGAAGCAACTGGGGAGCCCGGGGCTGGCGGAGGTCCCCAGTTTGTCCCCTGTGCTAGTGCTGCTTCCCTCTAGGTGGTGCAATTGGACTGCAAATGGCACCACAGCACTGCCTCCCCCCAAAGCAAGTTCTCTTCCTTTTCCAGCACTTTTTCTGGATAATTGTGGATGAAAAGCATGGGGAACCCCTGCTACCACATTTGCCAAAGTGCCACAGGGAGGTGACACAGCTCTGGGGACCAAAAACCTTCATGGGCTTGTGACTGATGTCCCAAACAGGATGTCCCATGGTGCCAGAGCCGTGGTGGCCCTGGGGGGGATCAGAGGTGGTGGCAGAGCAAAGGGGACACTGGGAAGATGGAGATGCTGGTGCTACCCAGGTCTGGGCAGGATGTGGCCCCCTCCTTGCT
>NW_010196114.1:3971-9271 GCF_000695765.1 Mesitornis unicolor
CGCCCCATCAAGACACTTCTCCAAGTGGGGCTCACCCCAGGGGCTGGATGAAAGCCTGGAGTCACACGGGGTCTGCAGTGGGCAACAGCTCCAAGAGCTTGGACCCAGCTTTGGATGGGCACAACCTTGGAGACCCCCAGGGTGGCTTTGCCCCTTGGCCGTGCTGGCTTCCTGCCATCATCACCTGCAGAGGGGCCGTGGAGTGGTGGCCCCCAGCCACCCCCTGAGCCCTGGGGTGTCCCTGCCCGCAGCACAAGCAGGAGGAGCCGGACGGGGAGGGCTGGGAGTACGCCTCGCTTTTCGGCTGGCGCTTCCACCTCAAGTATCGCCGCACCGACACCTTCCGCCGGCGCCGCTGGAGGCGCAGGATGGAGCCCCTCGAGCGCACTGGGGCCGCCGCCGTCTTCGCCTTGGAGGGGGCCCTGGTAGGTACCCGCCTTTCCCCCAGAATTGCCGCCTGGTCAGGTCTGCTCTCACCCTCTGTGCCATCCCATGGAGCAAACCCGGAGCAAAGCTCTTTATGGGTCACTTGTTACCATTCACTCGTTATCATTCACTCGTTATCTCTCACTCCTTATCAGCCGCCTGCACCCGCAGCTGTTTGCTTAGCTGATATTCTGGCCTCCTTAACACCCTGGATTTCATAATCCTTTGGCTTTTCCAATAACTCAGTGAGGTGCAACCACAGCAGCACAAAGCCCCTGTTATAGGGCGTTTTATTTCTGTTTTTCCCCCAGTTTGGCTCTTTTTTCCCCCTTTTCTCTGCCCTGTCCTCCCCTCCATCCAGCATTTGAACCCAGCAGCCCCTTTGGGACACAAGTGGCTCCATGGTGTTTGCATGCATCAGCCTTGAGCTCACTCTGGCCCTATTTGTGGGCATCCCTGGCTTCACCCTGGGGCCCGTTGATGCATTTTTTTGGCCAAATTTTAGCATCTCAGCAGGGCAATTGAGGACTTAGCTGGAAAACCTGATGACATGGGGTGTGTGTCCATGCACACGTGTGTGTGTGCACAGCATGGGGCTGTGCAGGGACCCCCCCGTGTCCCTTCCTGGCTCTGGGGACAAGGGAAGGTGGATGGGGGGTGTCTGATGGGGCTGCCCTGGGTCTCCGTGTGGCCGTGCCCTCGTTTCGCCTTCGTTAGCCCGCAAATGAAATGAATTTCCATTCAGAAATGGAAATGAGACGTTGCACCGTACACCAGCTCCCGGGAACCCGATGGGGATGGGGTGAAGGGAGGAGATCATGGGGGTGCTCCATGTATGGACACCCCAAAGGGCAAACTGTATTGAGCAACAGTGTTTTCCAGCTTGCCCTTCGTGTGGTGTTTTGGGGTGTGAGGGGTCCCCCTTTCCCATGATGGATGGAGTGGGGCGTCCCCAAGCCCTTGCTGAAGGATTTGAAGACCAATCCCTGTCTCTCTGTGGCATTCAATAATTGGAAAATATTTAAAGATCAGATTTGTGCTTGCCAGGAAGTTGCCTTTTGTGCTCCTTTTCCTGAATGTGGCAGTCAGGAGGTGATAAAAGGCAGCTTTTGCTGGCGAGAAGAGGGAAGAACGATGGACAAATTTGGCTGAGGCTCCCCCTGCACAGCGAATGGGGCACTTGGTGGCATTTGACACCATCCGTGTCACTGGTTACAGTTTATACTCCGTTAATTTTGCTCGTGAGGGGACTTAGTGAAATTGCTTTAGCTCCAGGAATGAGGAACTTTGCACCAGGGGAGGGTTAGATGGGATATTAGGAGAAATTTCTGTACTGAAAGGGTGGTCAAGCACTGGCAAGGGCTGCCCAGGGCAGTGGTGGAGTCCCCATCCCTGGAGGGGTTCAAGAGGAGCCTGGATGTGGCACTTGAGGACATGGTTTAGTGGGCATGATGGGGTTGGGTTGAGGTTGGACTGGATGATCTTAGAGGTCTCTTCCCACCTCAATGACTCTGTGATTTGAACTTTATGGAGAAGCTTTTCCGTGCTGGTGGGATGTGAACGGGTGCTCCTGGGGCTGCTTTGGTTGCGGTGTCCTGCTCCATCCCAGCACGGTGTGACCTGGGGTCCTCTCTGTCCTCCTGCGATCTGAGGGTCCCTCCACGGGGAAGCCCAAAGTCCTCTTGGACCCCCATGCAGATGGCCCCATCCCCTGGGGAGCCCTGGCTGTGGTGGGGGTCCCGACGTGACCTTGCTCTCTGTTGCAGGGTGGAGTGACAGACGACAAGAGCGACGATGGCAAATCCGTCTCCACCCTCAGTTTTGGTGTCAACAGACCCACCATCTCCTGTATATTTGACTGTAAGGCCCCGAGGGTGCAGGGGAGGGTGAAATATCCCTGCAGCATGGGGTCTTTGCAGTGGGGACCCCATGGCTGAGCATTCCCCATCCTCTTCCTCTCGCCCACTTTGACTGCAAGCGGATGGGGCAAGGATGGGGCTTTTCCCCCTGTGAACACTGATGCACTCAGGGCTCGGTGCTCTCAGGAAGCCATGAGAAGGGTTAAGCTAAGCCCTTGAGCATGAACCCAGGGCTGATAAAATCCCTGCTATTCCCTGGACTCATTTCTTGACCATTTCTCCATACAGATGGGAACAGATACCACCTCCGCTGCTACATGTACCAAGCGCGAGACCTGATCGCCATGGACAAGGACAGCTTTTCAGGTCTGCCTCTATGCTCCCATCCGCTCGTTTGTGCTTGTAATTAGCGCTGTAATGAACTCTTGGTGTGTGAAGCAAATCTGGGGGTATTTATTGATGTGAAATGAGGGGTATTGGGCAGCCAAATGACAAAAGACAGTGGCATGAGGCTTTCCCAAGGCGAGCAGCCTGGTGGCTTGATTTCCCATCAGCAAAATAATATAAATAAATCCAGGTTTAAAGAACTCTTATGTGCAAAACCAACCCGAAACCACCAGTTCCCCAGGTCAGCCACCAGTCAGAGCTGTTTGCTTTGCTGAGAGCCCCGAGGTGATGCCCAGAGCCAGTGGCCAGGCTGGGTAGCGGATGGCTCTGACAATTAATGAGGGTGCAAGGGTGTAATTAGGAGCTTGGAGCAGGCAGGAACTGTCATCTCGTGACGTTTTGGGTTGGATTTGTGTGCCCTCAGCACCCCAATGGTCAAATCCAGCCTCTTGCCTTGCAGGGCAAGGTTCCTGGGTATGGGGTTCGTGCTGTGGCTTGGGGAAGGTATCAAGGCTGAAGAAAGGAGATCCCCGTTTAATAGGAATGAAAGAATTGATTGAAAATAGAGTTGGGAAGGAAAATAGCTAAGAGTGGTGAATCTGTGAAATGGTTTGTATTTGTTTTCATGGTTGAATGTTAAATTGAGCCCCTGCTCCTCTGCTCTCCATCCTGGAAACTTTGCGAGGAGGCTGGGAGGTTCCTTGATGGAGCCAGTGGCTGAACCAGGCATCTTTTGGACTAAAAAATGCCCTTTCATGGAAAAATGTGTGGAGAAATGGGTGTCCTGGGCTTTGAGCGAGGAGCTTTCCTTGCCCGGCTGCTCAATGCGTCCCCAATGCAGCTCCAGGCGCTTCTGAAACTCCAGACCGGAGCTGAGCTTTTGTTTTCTGGCTTAGGAAATCAAGTCAGGGTAAATCAGAGTAAGATCTGTCACCTTATGTGCTGGGCAGCTCTGTTGTATTTGGTGTAGGTGGTTTGGTTTTAGGCTGGTTTCATTTGTGGAGGTGAGAAGAGGTGCCAGGAATGGTCCTTCCTGTTCGACCCAAGCAGGGACTGGTCCCCATGGCAGCTGGGGGGTCCCACATATGGTGGGGGCCACATATGAGATATGAACAGGCCCTGAGGTGGGTGTCCCTGGGGCACCCACAGTGATGGAGACACCCAGCATCCCTCCAAGGCTGTCACTGGCCATCGTCCGCGGGGACTTGGTGCAGTCCCCATCATTTAACAGACAGGGGATGAGGTGCTGAGGGCCGTGAGTCGGTGAAGGACAGGGCATGGTTGGACTCCACGATCTTAAATTTAAAATGATCTTAATTTGATTTCCAACCCAATGATTTGCAGCGGGGCTGGGCATGGGGTTGCCCCCCAGTGTTGGCACAGGGGGGGATGGATCTCAGATGGGATTTAGCCCCCAAAAGTGGTGCAGCGTGGGTGTCACCAAGCCCATGGTCCTGGGGGGTGCCTGCTTCCCCCGGTATTTTGAAATAGAAGGGTTTGGGCAATGAGAATAGGGGCAGAAATGCCCTGGGGAGGTGCAGAGCACCCAACCAGCCCCGCAGTCCCCCCCACAAAGGGGTGCTTGTTTGGGGCGCTGGGGGTCGAGGTGATCTGATGGCCCTGGGGAGGGGGGGTCCCTCCTTTTGGCCAAAGGCGGCCAAGGACAACACGAGCAGTGCGGCACAATGCGGAATTGTGATCCCCGCTGCCTGCACAAAGCATAAAGGAGTTCATTAAGGGGGCTGCGCGCAGTTATAAAAATAAACCTTCTGTGCGCACCAAACAAAGGGGCTTTATGGAGGCCCCCTTTAAAAAAAGGAGAAGAGGGGGAGGTGGGGGGAAAAAAAAAAAAGAGCGGAAAAGCAAATCCAAATCCATGGGTTTTGTTGCTTTGTAACACGCTCTGCTTTTCTCTGGCTGGAAAAAAGCGCGTGAAAGTGGGAACGGCAGCGCCCTCTGCAGCGGCCGCCTCCAAACAGCCCCGGCTCCTTAAACACGCCAAGACAGAAAATAAACCCCCCTGAGCCCCCCGTCCCTGGAGGGAGGCTGGGGGGTGCCACCCTGCTCAGCCGGCCCCAAATTCTAGGGATGCTCCTGCATCTCCAGGACAGGTTTTGGTGCCGGTGTGAGCTCCTGGTGTGACCGTGCTGGTGTTGGGGTGTTTTGCAGGAAGGGGGATGACACCCCCTTGGGACCCTGCTGAGCATCAGGTGTTGCATTGGTGTCGTGGGTTAGGGCTGGGCTGGCCACTAAACCCTGGCCAGACGCTCTCTGTGAACCCCTCTGCCCTCACCAGAAGGGAACAGAAAAGAGAAGAAGGGGGAGAGACTTAGAAAATGAACAGGTTTAATGAAACAATAATACCGATACAACAGGATAATAATGTAAATAGGAAAATAATGGAATAGATACAGATATGTACAGATATAGATACAAAACCAATATAAAATCCTCCCCTAATGATGATGACGGCACCAGAGGCTCTGGGAGCTCTGGCAAAGTCCCAGTGCGGACCCAGCAGCAGTGGGAGCTGATGCAGGAACACAGGGCTCAGGATCAGAGGCAGCTGAAGCAGCAGGGGCTGCTGGGCCTTGGGGCATTGCAGGGGGGGAGAGGGAAGGGAGGGGG
>NW_010196114.1:9302-10870 GCF_000695765.1 Mesitornis unicolor
GACCCTGGTGATCTCTGTGCTTTGCACTGAGTGTGGTGTGTGTGGGATGCAATCCCTGGTTGGGCAGGGTTGGGTCTGCTCCTCCTGTAGGTGCAGACACGGCCCCCATGGTGAGACAGTGGCCTTGCCATGTTTCCACACCATCCCAGCACTATCACTTGTAGCAGTGCCCACTGTTGTTAAACCGTGCTGCTGGTTTCAGCAAGTTCAGCCACTGAGAAGAGGCTGAGCTGGAAAGTGAAATCACTGAATAGAAAATCAGTTCTGTTGAGCTCAAACCAGGACAGTTGATAGGGTCTGCTGTGCTCCATCATCTCTTTGACTGGCTTTGGAGTGACTGCAGTGGTACCCCCATGCACTGTCTGGTGCATCTGTGGTGACCACGGGGAGGAGGTGCCCTGTGTCCTCCCAGACAGGCCCGTGGCATCTCCTGTCACTGTGGACATGGGGCTTTGTAGGTGACCAGAGCTCAGGGTCCACCTGGGACCGGTCTGGTGGGGTGCAGCAGTCCCGGAGGCCTCATCCATGACAAGGACATAAACCTATGGGGTTATGGAGGGTGTTCAGTCTCCATGGATGTTATAATGTGGCCCCATGGTGTGTTTTGAGCCTCTTGCCCAGCTCTTGGTCCTGGTTCTGCCACCACACATCCTGTCCCTAAGCCCAATACCACCACTGGTGTGGGCAGGATGTCCACAGCGGGTTTGGGCCACACGCTCTTTGCATCTGTCTGGAAGGGAAGGTGTTAGAGAGGACTCAGGTCTCAGCTGTTAATTAATCCCTGTTAATTGATCTTTGGTTGGTAAGGGCAGTTGCTCCTCACTGGTGCTGCCTCGCAGTGAGGAGCCTCTGGCTTTGTCCCCAGTTGGGGGTGAGACACCTTGGTCCCAGCTCAGGTGCAGAGCTCCGGTGAGACCCTGGAGCTCCCGAAATGTCTGCATGGGGCAGCAGAGGGGATGCAGCAGCCCCGGGAGAGACCTGGGCCATCTGGGACGGCAGCTGGAGGCCAGGGGAGATAACCCAGGGTGCTGGGACCCAAAACCTCAAGGCATGGAGGGTACCAAAGGGGCTGAGAGGGTGATTCTGGTTGCTGGCTGCATCCTCAGCTTCTGGAGGCATCAGAGACCCCAGGAAGGAGGCAGTAACATCCCGGCCACCTTCTTTGTGGGCTGATCTTCACAGCAAGGGGTGTCCTATGGCCACTGCTCACCCAAACATGCAGTGCTGGTCCCTCCTGCATTGTGGAAGCAGTTTGTGCCCTCTGCTGTGCTGGATGATGGCTGTTTTATCACCACTGTATCATCTAATTCACGCTTTGCCTCTTGTCTGCCACCCCTTGCAGATCCTTACGCCATCGTCTCCTTCCTGCACCAAAGCCAGAAGACGGTGGTGATCAAGAACACCTTGAACCCCACCTGGGACCAGACGCTCATCTTCTACGAGATCGAGATCTTTGGGGACCCCCAGAACGTCTCTGACTGCCCCCCCAACATCGTGGTGGAGATCTACGACCACGACACCTACGTAAGTGCATGGGCATGAGCGGTGTTCCCCAGGGCTCAGTTTTG
>NW_010196115.1:0-749 GCF_000695765.1 Mesitornis unicolor
ACTCCTAATATTCTGTGATTCTGTGATAACACTGAGGCAGGCTTCCTAGAGAGGTAGTTGATGTCCAGTTCCTGTCAGTGTTTGCAAAGCATTTGGACAATGCCCTTAACAACAGGCTTTAACTTTTGGTCAGCCCTGAAGAGGTCAGGGAGTAGGACTAGATGATGGTTGTAGGTCCCTTCCAACTGAACAGCTCTATTCTATTCTATTCTAGTCTAGTCTATTCTATTCTATTCTATGTAGTTGCAATACATAATATGCATTTATTAATCTGTTAGTAACTGCTATGAATAACAACTGTTTCTTAGCCATAAAACAACCATTTAAATATTGTTATACTTTAATAACTTGTTTAATTATTCAGCACCATTGCAGACCATAAAAGCAACTTTTTTATATATATTATAGTTATGTTTTAGCATCTGATTAGATTACCTAGACAATGTGACCTAGAATAAAATCATATTCCATTTGTTAGCTTTTTGGTTTGGTTTGGTTTGGTTTTAGAGATGCAAAAAGGTCTGATACAGTCGATAGCTTGTTTAGAAGCTCAGTACGTTGGGTCCTAATGCCATGCAAAAATAGTAAGCCATGTTAGCTTAACATAAATTGTTTTTGTTAAGCTAAAGTCTTTGTTTATTTGTAGTATTATTTCATTGATTTTAATACAGAAAGAAATGTTTTGTTGCATAGAAATTGCCATACTGAATCAAAACAAAATATAAATATTTCTAAATCTTCTTTGCAAT
>NW_010196115.1:780-5559 GCF_000695765.1 Mesitornis unicolor
GGAATCAAAGGACATTTGGGAATCATTCTGAAGTGCAAGGGTAGGGAATGATCCAGTCTTGCTGAAATCATCTTCTCAATCAATTAAAAATACTTTATAATCTCTAATTCTGAATACAGATTTATAATCCTTCTTTCCATGATTGTTGTTACACATTCATTATTTATGCTATTGTAATCCTAGATGTTAACATTATCTATATAAGCTCCAAAGTATATCTTGTGCCCTGATAGATATTTGTTCTTAACCATAGTTACAAATAACATTATTTATAAGTAATGCTACTTTGCAGAAATACTCCTTCATTAATTCTACAATGTGTCAGCAAAATTATTTTAACTGTCTGTAAATTTTCTGCCTTTGTTTTATTAAACTGAATGTTTTCTTTTTCTTGAGTGGCAGGTGAATTTTAGTATGATGGGCTTATATTGACATTATCTGTGTTTTAAACTGGAACACATCATGCTTTCTTGAATTCATAGTCACATGAATTTTTTGGGAAAGGAGATTTAATTTGCAGCTCTATGTTGTTATTGGTGTTTTTACAGCTTGCTGTGCTGTAATTTCAGTGTTTTGTGGATGGATCTGAGTTACCATACTTGAACAAATCACTTGGAGAGTACATATACAATAATTATCATGCTTCTAAGAAATATTTGCTGTGCTGTGAAGTACACATAATATCTCATTTGCTCAAATATCCAGGAATAACCAAATGTACAACATTCCTAACATACAATAGCAATTCTAGTTGAAGCTGCCATTCATGCACACTGCAGAAATGCCAAATATGGGGGAGGGGGGTGGGGGGAGAAGAAAATTCTTGAAAACTGCTGGACAAAATTTTTCCATCCAGGAAAACACACAGGCATGAAAATTTATGGTTTGCAATAGAATTTTGTTACAGGAATCATCATATTGTTTTTAATGTTTGCCTTTCTGAATATTGTTCTTTGAATTCCTCTATGAGGGATGCTGAACTTGATAACAAAAAAATCCTTTTTTGTTATAAATCCTGATAATTTGAAGTTCAAAAAGAGGTGGCACACCCTGATACAGTGGTATTCTGTACTTTCTTACCGGGTGCAGTATCAGTATATGCAGGTAGTTTGTCTTCCTGAGGAAAAAAAGCTTGGACTGAATACCATTAAAATTAAAAATGTTACAAAATTTTGAATGCTTACATGCAGCTCACATGAAAAATATTTCTATTTGTGTGTTTATTTGGTCTTTTGAATACAATAGGAATTATAGCGTGGATGCATTTGTGATATGAAGGTCTCATGCAACCAATTAAAGTTCATTAGAAAGAAACCTTTAGACTTGACGGATTTTTCGATTGTGTCTTCTCCACAGTGTAACTATCAGTCAGCAAAGGAAGTCTTCAGGAAGAATTCACTCTTGCTACCCAGCTAAGGATACAAATGCAAGAAGTGTGCACAGTAGTATTTCTCTCTTTAGACTGACATTTTCTGCCAAAACTTCCATGGAATGATGGGTTGAAGCACCATGGAGTATTCACAGAGGCTAATTTTAGCCTCTGGTGCCTAATTTTTCCTGTTCCACTTTATGCCAATCTGTGGGTGTGTGGGATGGATTCTTTAAGAGGATGATTTTCAATATGAGTTTGACTTGAAGAGCTGTATCCTCTGTTGCTGAAGGATATAAGCTCTACTGATTGTAGTTACCGTTGACAAATATTAGCCTATCTTGATCTTTCTGAATAACTCACATAACTGCCTCAAAGTATCAGAGTTTGGCTTGTCTGACCCTCTTTCTGTCTGCATGCATGCCTATCAGCACTCCTTCCTAATAGTTTTGAACCACTAGGTGTTTTAGCAAAAATTTGACCAAAGGAATACAGTAGTTCAGTTGGAAGGGACCTACAACCATCATCTAGACCAATTGCCTGACCTCTTCAGTGCTGACTGGAAGCTAAAGCCTATTCTTAAAAGCATTGTCCAAACACCTCTTAAACACTTGGGTGTTGGGGCATCAACAGTCCCTCTAGGAAGACTGTTCCAATATCTGACCACCCTCTAGGTAAAGGAATGCTTCCTAAGGTCCAGTCTAAACCTCCCCTAATGCAACTTTGAACTGTTCCACCTCAACCTGACCCAGAGAGATGGGATCAGTACCTCCTTCTTCATGCCCCCTCCTCAGGAAGCTGTAGAGAGCAGTGAGGTAAACCCTCAGACTCCTTTTCTCTAAACTGGACAAATCCAAAGTCCTCAGCTGCTCTTCACAGGACATGCCTTCCAGCCCTTCTACCAGCTTTATTGCTCTCCTGTGGATGAGTTCAAGGACCTTCATATCCTTCTTAAACTGTGGGGTCTAGAACTGCACACAGTACTCAAGGTGAGGCCTCACCAATGCTGGATACAGTGGGAAAATCACCTCTTTTGACTGGCTGGCTATGCTGTGTTTGATGCGCCCCAGGATGCAGTTTCGCTGACTCCTCTTGAGCCTGCTGTTAACTAGCATTTCTAGGTCCCTTTCTGCAGAGCTGCTCTCCAGCCACTCCTCTCCCAATTTATATCTGTGGCCAGCATTACTCCATTCCACATGCAGAATCTGGCACTTGGACGTTTTTGAGTATCATCCCAATAATCATTGGCCAATGCTCCAATCTATTGAGTTCCCTCTGCAAGGCCTCTTGTCCACCAAGAGAGTCAATAGCACCTTCCAGTTTAGTATCATCAGCAAATTTGTTAATGGTGCATTCAAATCCTGCATCTACATCGTTGATAAAAATATTGAACAGAACTGGCCCTAGAACTGAGTCCTGAAAAACACCAGGGAGCAGTCAGTTGTAGCCCCATTCGCTATAAATCTTTGAGCTCTGCCATTCAGTCAGTTCTTCACCCAGCACACTGTATACCTGTTCATCTCACAGTTGGACAACTTGTCCAGAAGGATGCTATGACGGACAGTATCAAAAGCCTTACCTAAAATTCAAAAAAACTACATTCACCACCTTCCCTTCATCCACTGGACAGCTGACCTTATCGTGGAAGGATATCAAATTAGTTAAACAGGACTTTCCTTTTGTGAAACAATGTTGACTATGCCTGATGATTGCACGATTCTTTAAATTACTAAATTACTAAATTACCTGAGTAGCACTCAGTATGGTCTTCTCTGTAATTTTTCCAGGAACTGTGTGGTTAGACTCACAGGTCTGTAGTTTCCTGGGTCTCCTCTCACACACCTCTTGCCAATTGGAATAATGTTTGCTAGCTTCCAGCCAGCAGGGACCTCCCCAGACTCACAAGACCTTTGCTAGATCATCAAGAAGGCTACACCTTGCCAGCTCCATCGGTGCTCTGGGAATCCCATCAGGCTCCATGGACTTGTGAACTGATGTCACAAGTCACTTGTCAGCTGATACACCTGGTGCCTTACGATTTCGGTGTCCACAAATAGAAAGTCACTGTTCTTGCATTCATGGTTCTCTGACTTAAGGGACCAGGCAGCCCAAAATCAGTTAGTTTAATTAAAGATTGAAGAAAAAAGAACTTTGAATGCCTTGGCTTTTCTTCATCCCTATTAGTCAGATGACTATCTTCAACATGCTTAGATTCCTGCAAGTTCCATAAAAATTAGCAGCTGTAAACAAGAGAAAGCAAAGTCAGAACTTCTATTGAAAATGAACCCATGCCTAGCAGTCAGCATGCACATACTGGCTAAGCTATTAGCACATGGAAAGCTAGTAACCAGACATAGTATGACCTGTGACTTCCCCTGCTTGAAATGGAGGGATGTGAAAAATAATTACAGGAAACACTGAAGGACAGAATGGCCAAAGAGCAAGAACTGAACTGACAATGTAAAAAAGGAGGGGAGGAGTTATAAGAAAATGGGTGACCTGGTATTCTTATTGCTGAGTGGGAGAGGAATATGGGACACATTCACAGAAATTGCATTTCATTAGGTTCAATGCTCACTTGTTTTCTTCTTTGGGGATGAAGTTTATTCTTGATCTTGGTTATCATGTTTCAACAAGTAGATATTGGTGTTCATAAATGATTTGTTCCTAACCGTTATGTTTAGAGCAAAAGCAACATGGTAATAATGGAGAACTAAAAAACATTTTGTAGATGGAGCCAGGCTAGGACACTATCACATTTTTTTTCCCCTTTCTTTGCAAGAACTGACTGTATTATTGGAACAGAGTGTAGGAACACTTATGTTGACAAGAGTGTCAAACAATGTAAGTGTATGCTACTTGAAATCTTCTATGTGAAGTTGATGAGATATTTCCCTGAGGAATCAGTAATCATGTTAATAAAAATCAATATTCAAAATTTATAAAAATAACAGTAGAAACCATATGAAGCTTCATCACTGCAGACAATGTGCAGCATGTCTTTTCTGGCCTTGTTTTTGCATGGCGTACTCTGTGCTCTGTCTTCATTGGAAAAGCTGTATGTTCCTCCTACTTTCTGTATGCACAGAACATAGCACAGTTCCTCTTGGTGTGGCCACTACTTTTCTTGCTCTGCCCTTGTCTTTGTTTCCTCTATGAAGAATATGTCTTTTTGCTGATCTCCCTCTTTACACTTTTACACTTTTACAATGTGTACTGCCCGATGCTATGCGTAAATCTTTGTCCTACTGTGCACCACCCTTTCCCACTTCTCACAGTTAAACGTTAAATTGCTTTCTGCCTGCCACCGAAGAGTAAAATCTCCCTCTGGATTCAGATAGAAGTGACCAGTGCAGAGCATTCGCTCTGAATGATTGAACTGTCCGTTAAAAGGCTAACAGTAATTTATT
>NW_010196116.1:0-564 GCF_000695765.1 Mesitornis unicolor
GTCATTAAATGTAACCAATTGTTATGTTTGTAGTGGAACAAACCAAGATGAACGATGGCCATGGAAGGCAATGAAAAGTAATATCAGCAATCCCCAAGTATGGAAAACAATGAAAAGAGGTAACAGGAAACAACAATGGGTACTCCAAACGAGCATCATTGGAAAACGTTGTTGGCAAAATCTAAAAGAAGATGGAAACCAAGCACGTAATCTGGAGTGTGAAGGAGGTTACCTATGGAATAAAACTCAGAATCAATGGGATAGATGGGGAAGCCCACTAGAAATGAATAATCAGTTTAAGAATTGGACTAATGGAACAAATATCCCAAATGGCTGGCCAACCCCTGAGGGACATTATTGGATTTGTGGTAAACTAGCTTATGCATATTTACCAAATAATTGGAAAAAAATTGGATTGGAACTTGTGCATTAGGAACTATAAGGCCCAGTTTTTTCCTGTTACCTATAAATCATGGGAAGCGGTTGGGAGTCCAAGTATATGCGCAAGCTGGTGAATTAGGGCGCCATAAACAAAGCCTACAAATTGGAGATTGGAAAGATAAC
>NW_010196117.1:0-1485 GCF_000695765.1 Mesitornis unicolor
TCTCTCCTCATCTGCCCCCTGACAGTACTCATTTTTTTTTCTTCTAAAGTCTTACTTAGCTTATTAAAGATCCTGATTCTAAGGTATTAAAATTTCCAATATAGAAATACTTGAAAAAATCCATTAAAATTAGGAACTCTTGCACCAAGATGTTTTTTGCTAAAGAAATGTACTGAGATATTTTAATAATCCAGCAAAGAAATTAAATTAATTCACTTGTTCATAGTCTAGCTTACTCAGTCCAAGGTGCAAAAGCTTAGTATTTCACAAAAGTACATAAATGACAGTCATCCTAAGAAAAACAAGCACATTTTAAGCCATGGGAAACAGGAGCTATAAAGTTATACACAACAAAGTATGGTGAAACACCTAGAGATGCAGAAAAACTTGTCAGAATTCAGTTACAGAGCTAGTAATGGAAATTTGGGTTCATCTACAATAAAAAGCTTTGCTTGATAGACCAAGTTGTTTATACTTACCTTGAGCTCAGGGTATACAAGACGATCATAGGTAAGAAATATTTTTTCTATAAAAGAAAAGATAGGAAGATAAATATAAGCATCCATATCTAAACAGACTAGTCTTTCCAATAAGGCAACATGATCCATATTAGCATGAACAGACTAATAATTGGAGGCTTTCCAAAAGGCTTACAGAAAACATCAAACAAAACACCAGAAAACAATTAATGACCTGTTATGCTACCTGGACACTCACAAATCCATGAGCATGGATGTGATCTACCTGAGAGTGCTGAGAGAGCTGGTGAAAGAGCTTACCAAACCACACTCCATTATTTATCAGGACTCTTGGATAATAGGGTAGGGCTCAGACTACTGGAGGCTTGCCAATGTGAAGTGCATCTACAAGAAGAGTAGGAAGGAGGATCTAGGCCTGTCAGCCTTACCTTAGTACTGGGGAAGATTATGGGGTGGTTCATCTCAAGTGCACTCACACAGCACAAACAGGAAAACCAGGGAATCAGGCCAAGCCAGCATGGGTTCATGAAAAGCGGGACCTGCTTGCCCAACCTGATCTCCCTCTATGACAAGGTGACCTACCTAGTGGATTAAGGAAAGGTTATGGATGTTGTCTACCTGGACTTTAGTAAAATCTTTGACACCATCTCCCACAGCAGTCCTTTAGAGAGGCTGGTGGCTTATGGCTTGGACAGGTTTACTCTTCACTGGGTAACAACTTGGATGATTGTGGTAAACAGAATTAAATCTAGTTGGTGACCAGCCACAAGCGATGTCCCCCAGGACTCAATTTTGGAGCAAGTCTTGTTTAATATCTTTATCAATGATCCGGATGAGAGGATAGAATGCTCCCTCAGTAAGTTTGAAGAGTACATCAAACTGGGTGGAAGTGTTGATCTGCACGAGGGTAGGATGGCTCTGCAGAAGGACCTGGATAGGCTGGATTGATAGGCTGAGGTCAATTGTATGAGGTTTAACAAGGCCACGTGCTGAGTCCTCCACTTTG
>NW_010196117.1:1536-4451 GCF_000695765.1 Mesitornis unicolor
CAGGCAGAAAAGGACCTAGGGGTACTGGTTGACAGTGACTGAACATGAGCCAGCAGTGTGCGCAGGTGGCCAAGAAGGCCAATGACATCGTGGCCTGCATCAGGAATAGTGTGACCAGTAGGATGAAGGAAGTGATTGTCCCCTGCATTCTGCACTGATGAGGCCACACCTCAAATACTGTGTTTAGTTTTGGACCCCTTACTACAAAAGGACATTGAGGCACTGGAGCATGTCCAGAGAAGGGCAACAAAGCTGGTGAAGGGTTTAGAGCACAAGTCTTATGAGGAATGGGTGAGGAGGGAGCTGGGGTTGTTTGGTATGGAGAGGAGGAGGCTGAGGGGAGACCATATTGGTCTCTACAACTACCTGAAAGGAGGTTGTAGAAAGGTGGGTGTTGGTCTCCTCTTCCAAGTAACAACTAATAGCACAAGAGGAAGTGGCCTCAATTTGCACCAGAGGAGGCTTATATTGGATATTAGGAAAAACTTATTTACCAAAAGAGTGGTCAAGCATTAGAACAGGCTGCTGAGGGAAGTGGTGGAGACACTATCTCTGCAGGTGTTTTAAAAAAGGTGCAGATGTGGCACTTCGGGACATGTTATAGTGGGTATGGTGGTGTTAGGTTGATGGTTGGATCTGATGATCTTAAAGGTCTTTTCCAACCTTAATGTTTCTATGATTCTGCGATTACAGCTTTATAATTTTCAATACTAAGTATTTTTTTATTTTTGAGTAGATCAAGTTCTTATGACTTTTCACTTCAGTACAACATAAAAATACTCTCCATAAGGCTCTGTTGGATAAAAGCTTAAATTTTTCCACTCTGTTCACTTTCACTGTTTTTTTTTCTTCTTTTTTTTTCTTTTTAGCAGGAACTTTTTTTCTATATTTTAAAATGGGAGAGATTATTTGCAGGGATGATATTTACCATATGCTCGCATGGCAGCTTGCAGTTGCAAAGTTGTGTTTTGCAATAATTAGCTACTTATGCATAATTTTTTCTTTTATCTATCTTAATTGACATTATATTGACCAAATTGGTTTATACCAGAAAGCTGAAGAATATATTTGAAACTGTTCCTCAATGCAGAGACCTTTTGTGTTCTTGAGGTTTGTGAAGTTCAAAATAGTTAAAATAAAACATTTCTTCTGCCATTGTCAGCTGTGCTTTAAATACTAATTAGTTTCCTACATACAAACTAAGTTTTCTTCGTTCCCTTTCTACAGGATTAATTATTAACTTGTACAAAAATGCTACAATTCTCCTCATTTTACATGTCTGACAGTCCTTCCAAAGTATGCCAGCCTTTAAAATACTCTGGCCTTCAGATAGCACATACACAAATCAGAGATGAATGGCTGAGAGCGATGGGCAGCCAGAAGCAGCAGAGACAGCAGAGGGGAAGATGGAAGGAACTGGAAGGAAAAGTGGAAAACATAATCTCACTGTGACCAGGTGGGTGAAACAAGCCCTATTAGTGAATCAGTTGTTCAGAACACAAACATACCAAAAGCAGCTAAGCCAAGTGTTATACCTGTCTAAATAAGGTAGTTCAAAGAGGAAATGTATGCTGCAGAATGAGGAGAAATAAACTCAGTCAAAGACGAAGAAAGCTTGCTCAGTCACTACAATCACTAACAATGAACTTATATTTTATTGAGCCAAAGTCTTCATAAATTTATGAATGACTAGGACTTGCATTTTGAAGCAGAGCTTAGACATACTCATGCCAGACGTAGAAGCAGTAATTTGGCTTCTCAAGGCAATAGCAGTTTGGGATTCATCACAAAGTAATTTAATCTGTTAAAAAACGCTTACAGTCACAACTTCTGCAAACCAGGTTATTTAATGCCCAAAAGATGAAAGAAAAAGTGTACCTGTCACTCTCTTACAAAAAGAAAATTAAAAAAATAAAATCTTACGTTAAGCTTCTGTATGTTCACAACTAGGCAGCTTTTCAAAGCCCTCTTGGGAATGTCCCCACTACTTTGCAGTGTAGATGTACTGGTGGAACACTGGTCATTTTTAGTGAGCTCATTGGCTTTGATACAAACTTCTTTATTGCTGTAATTTCATTTATCACAGAGATCACAGATTTATCTCATGATAAAAAATATTAAACCAAAGACAAATAGCATAGTGTGTCTACCTACAGGCAATGAAAAATACATATGTACAGACACACATATGAACATGCACAGCCATGCTGTAGAGATCTATAGATTTCAGTCCTGATACACATATCATATGCAGGATTATAGTTGGTGGAAATTCACGGTCTTGTGCCTTTGAGCGAAGTAATCTAAGATTTTAAAAGTGCTAGATGTATGAAGACATCACCTAATTTTTTGTTGGTGGGGTTTTTTTCTTTGCCAAAATAAAACAAAAACAAACCACCAAACAATGTGTCAGTACTGAAAAAACATTAGGATGTTTGACATAACATTAAAGATGTCATTCACAATTAGCCTGAAGTAAGTAAATCAACACCTTTTGAAGTTTTGCAGTATATACTTCCAGAACCAATCCTGTAGAGATTTTGAGCTATAAGATATGATGCACATAGGCTACATACTAGAAAGACAATATTTTGACAGAAGGATAGAACAGACAGACAGCATGGTCTAGGATATTTTCCTCATATGAAAAGACTGATTAAAGGAGATCAAGGGTAATTCAAAAGGCATTTACTTTAGGCCTATATTTGCAGCACTATTTAAAAGTATTTATACTGTTATCTGTGTTTAGATGCTGCTCAGGAGTATCCTTAAGAAGATCCATCAAGAGCAAATTTGGTAGAACACTTTCTCCTAAAAGCTTATCATATCTCAGTGAAAACTGTGACTTCCTTTTAAACTAGTAAGGGAGAAGATGTTTCACTTTTTTCTATATACATATTTATATATAAGTATAT
>NW_010196118.1:0-14063 GCF_000695765.1 Mesitornis unicolor
CGTGATGATCTCAGAGGTCTTTTCCAGCCGATCGATTCTGTGATTCTGTGACCTGTGTAGGTGTGAGAGTAGCCAGTGGCACTTTTGTGATATATAGCCATCATTTAGTCCTCATGTGTTTTCTTTTATGAATTTTATAATTACAGTAAATGCTGTATTCTAGCCATAATAAACGTAACCTGGCTGCATAACTTCCAGCTTTTTCTATTTTATGTGAAATTATGGTTTTATTCCTGTTTTGTAATAAAGTATTTTTATAAGTGTAAAAATTATGTCTGTTTCCTTTTAGGAATTCTTTTGCGTAATCTCCTGTTGCCACTGTATTCTGTTGTAAGGTATCTACTGTAAATAGTTTGACACAACAAAATAATCTTTATTTTCCTTTAATGATACTGATTTTTCATCCCTTTAGTGTTACGACCTGTCCTCATTTTACTAAACAAGCAGTATAGAATGGATTGCAGTTACATGCTTCAAAGTAGGGGTAGTATATTTTTCACTAAAAGTATATAGAAGTGCTCCTCATTGCCACAGCTTGCTCACAGTGGTGTGTGTTTGTTTGTTTTTGCTTTAGACCATTCCAGTGTGTGGTTGGCAGGCTTTTTTAGGTTTGGTTTGGTGTTGGTTTTGGGGTTGGAGAAGACATGGATCAGACACACCCCCTTCACCCCAGAATGGCTATCTGAATGCATCAGTAAGTGATACCAAGTCGTGCAAAACATCCAATTTGTATATTCCCCAAATCCTTCCTGGATACTTGAAAATTAACTTGTGGTAAGTTTATGATCTTGAACTGTTTCAGACTTAAAGCTTACACTAATAATGATTGGACTGCAGGCTGCAGCTATACTAGCAAAAACCTCTGTGGGGAACACAGTTATACTAGCAAAAATTATGGCAAGATGGTAAAACAAACCACAGGAAGATGACTTTTTGTCTGAGTGTCTTGGTCTAGGTCCTGTCATTGTGTTTTGAGCTTTAAGCTACTTCCCTACTTAAAGGCTTGCTTGGTTCTGAGAATTTTAGCAGTAATCTCACAGAGTATCGTATGGGTGTTTTGCAATCCCTTTAGCTGTGGGACAGTAGAAAGGAAAAGATTAACTTAACATTTCTGCTTTGGAATTGCATAGGTGATGTATTGTGATACAATGGTAGAGGAGACTAAAAGTTCACTTCAGCTTATTTCTTAACTCTCAACAATGTATCTCTTTTAAAAACCAAATTATTCTCTGGCTGTTGCATCAAGGAAGTTAAGATATGTAATTAGTAAGTAGCCTTACCTGGTCTTGTCTAGAACTTCAGCCATTTGACTAAATCTGCTTCTAACTAACAAATTAGGTGCAATCTAGTTACAGTAGATCTATCTTTTGCTTGAGTTTTTGTAGTTAAGAAAGTGTCTGAAAATGATGCTGCACTGCTTTTTTGATCTTAAACTGATACCATATGGATGTTGGTTATTCCTACAAAGTTCTTATACTATTTTTGCTACAGAAAAGTAGCTTATTTGTAGAGTTATTTGACTTGTGGCAAAACAACATTGATTTTTGAGGAGAGGAATATATGTTGTTCTTAACTGAAGAAATGCCGTTGTTGAACATAAGTAAAGGAGTGAGTTTTCTTTGCTCTTATTTTTCTACAAATGTGGGAATACAGACATATTTTGTAGACCAAGCCTGTCAGCCACAAAATGAAACACTGATGAGCAAGCTCCCAGCCTCATGAATAAAGCTTATCAAGATTATCCACAAAACTAGAGAGTAAGTGGTTCCGAAAAGTGGGAAGAGTGCGATGGTCAGCTTTTTGTAGCCAAACTTCTGACATCCTGACCACTGTATTAAAATCAGTAATCTTGGTAAGGTGCCTGGTTTCCTGTGCCAGGTGTGGTCTGCAGCTGGTCAACAGCTCATAATGAAGGCTGTGGTATAAACATATATGGCAATTAAATGCTTGGGCCAACAGATAACTGTCAGTCCTTACCAGGTTAGGAAAGTACTACCTATAAAATACATAAAGGATTAAAATCTAGGGTGCGTGGTCCTATGCTTTCTGTCATGTTTTCCGTGTTGCTTGTCTGACAGTGTATTGAGCCAGTTCAGTTTGCTAGTTTGATAGAAAACTGTTACCTCATTCTTCTCCCCGCATATTCTTTGTTTTTAAAAGCAGGGTGGTAGTGTTTGGTTTTATATGATTGTTCCAGGCCTTGGAGCATCTGCCTGAGTTGTAAAAGATATCACTTCAGTCTCTAGAGAGGCTCAAACCCTCCTAGGAGGAGAGTGTTGTACCTGCCAGGGTAGAGGAATGTTTGCCCTCTATTGATCGTAGTGCCATTTACATTCCTCTGTGTAGAGGAGTTAAATGAATGTAACTTCAGTTTAGTAGTGTAGCTCTGCATTTTAGTGCCTGCTCCCAAGTCTTCATTTTTTTCATATTCACCCAACAGTTATTCTATGAAACAGATGTCCTTGAGGCAGTAGTTAAAAGGACGTATTCTAAATTTTCATTTTAGAGGAAAGTAATGTCTAATTTCAGTCTTTCACTTTTAGACTGTCTGTGATCCAAAGTGTTACTAACAGAAATCAACTGCATCTTATTATTGTTGGCAACTGTGAAGTAAGTTGGTGTGAGTTAGTAACACGCTATAGAAATATAATCGTCAGAGGGCACAAAGATGGAATGTATCTTGTTTGGAGAAATCGAGCCATTTAATGAAAAATGAACCAAAACCAAGTTTTCCAGGCCTGGGCTGTGTATTATAGTGGAATGCAGTGTGAAAAGAACTTGACCTTCTGTTCCTGTTTTTTTTACTGCTTTTGTGGCAATTCTCTTGATTTTTGGTTTATTGAAGAGGAAGACAAATTTACAGCAGTCATCCAGTCTGTAACAACCGGACACTGTGCACTGGGGGTGGGCCAACCTCTGACACAACACTTAACCCAGTTACAAAACTGGGGTCCAATTTGCAGTACAAATTGGACAAACGTTGTAACAATGTAATAGTATCCTCTGAAATGGAAGCATTTCATTAATGTGGGCAGACTGCTGGCTTGTTCCCTTTCTTTGGATCCAAATGCATCAGAATGTGCTTAATTGTTTGCCTCTGTGGCCTGCTGTGAAATAGCTTAGCCTGAAGTGTCCAGTGACAATTTACAAGTTACAAAGACTGCTTTTTGGCCACTGACCCTCTGCGGGAGTCTAATCTTTGTTTTGTAGATGTCTCTTTATCAAGGGAAATTACATCTAAGAGAAGAGGTGCTGGATTGCTTCCTCATTGTTCCTCTTTGTTAAAGATGACCTCCAAAGAATTTTTACAGCCTGATTCATACATTTCCTTCAGGATACGTTGAGGAAAAAAAGGGTTTCTGTGATTTTCCTCCTTCCCTTGTCCCTACATGCTGTTGTTTGCTGTGTTTCTGACTGTAGTTTTGGAGAATATTTGGAATATCGCCGTGTATGTTTTAACTCCTTAATTGAAAAAGACAACTCAATCATTGAAAGACTCTAAATTAAAAAAAAAGATAAAAATACCTTATTTCAAGTTACACTCTTGAATCTCTCAATGTTACTGTTTTGTTAAAGTGGTGGCCTTCTAACTTAGAGGCAACTCACAAATGACTTAAAATGTATGGATTTATTTCCTCTTCTGCTTAGCACTATGCATAATACATAAAGCAGCTAACCACTGGATACCCCATATAGTTAATAAGTGACCCAGCGTGGGTTAATTGGGTCACATCTGTGGGTGGCACTCAACAGCAGTCTTAACACAGTGTGACATAGTCTTAACAGGGCGATACAGTGCTTGCTGTTTGACTTCCGCTTACCCATACAGTGTACACTTGCCTTGCACTGGCACTGGTGCTTGCCTGATTTCCCCAGGAAATGGTTCAGAGTACCATGTAGGCAGAAAACCACAGATGACCTGCACCCCTCCAAAAAAACCCAAAGCACAAACCCCATCAGCTTGCCAACAGCTCACTGTTTGAACTCAATTGAGCACCAGTACTGGTGCTAGGGAATAAGGGAACCGGATGGGTGATAGGATAATGTTACCTGAGAATAATTTAAGCTTCTGTGTGATGTTACTGAATACTATTGGTGTTACTATAACATTTGAGAGGGACTACTTGTTACAAAACCTCCCTACCAGAATATATAGTAGTAAAAATACAATGTGCCAAGAAAACTATGCTTGGCTTAGTATACCTTATTTCAGTCAAGGTAGCCAGAATCAACTATTTTATAGGCAAAAATGACCCTCTATCACCCTATATGAGTTGTGTTCTTATCATGAACAATCTGTCTGTGAATGCTACTGAAAGTATTTTGCCACTTGTACCTGTGCTAGCAGTTCTGAAAATGGAGTTGCCTACTTTGTTACTGAGGCCTGGTGTAAACAACTGGATTTGGTAAAGTTACTCAACCCATAGGAGGTTACTGTTCAATTAGCTTTGCCATTTTACTCGTCAACTAGTGATGCTGTTGTAGCTGTGATGGTACAAGCACACAGGCAAGGCAAAGCTTGTAGGGTGAGACAGTATTTATTACAAGACTTTTCAGGCACTCATGCCCTTCATTAAACATTGACGAATGTTCTGAGAAACAATGTAGCCTAAAATTTTCATGATAATGTTTTGTACTTTTGATAACTAAGTTCTGTTAGGGAGAATGAGCTAGATTTATGAAGGTTTGTCCAGTGTGTATACATTACTTATGCTAGTTTAAGGGATGCTTTGAAAACAATTAGCAAGGAAAAAGCATGCAGTGAGTGCCATTGCCTTGAACAAGAAAGTCTCGATCAGAAAGGCTGTTGATCAGTGAGAGGGGAATGAAAGCAGATGCTGGTTTTATTCTTCCAAATGCCAGCTACAGACAGAAGGAAACAGCTTTGAAGGGATAATTCTTGTGCTACTTACAGGAGGAACATACTTGCAGGGGGTGGGGAGGGGGGTTGACTTCTGAACTGGAGTGGAATGAGCAGCTGGGAGTCACAAAGTCACAGCATGTTAGGAGTTGGAAGGGACCTCGAAAGATCATCCAGTTCAACCCCCCTGCCAGAGCATGGTCACCTAGAGTAGGTCACACAGGAACATGTCCAGGTTGGTTTTGAATGTCCCTAGAGAAGGAGACTCCGCAACCTCTCTGGGCAGCTTGTGCCAGTGCTCTGTCACCTTCACAGTGAAGAAGCTTTTCCCTGTGTTCACATGGAGCCTCCTATGCTCCAGCTTGCACCCATTGCCCCTTGTCTTATCATTGGACATCACTGAGAAGAGCTTGGTTCTTTCCTCCTGACACTTGCCCTTTACAAATTTATAAACAGTGAGGTCACCCCTCAGTCTCCTCTTCTCCAAGCTAAAGAGACCCAGCTCCCTCAGCCACTCCTCAAAAGGGAGATGCTCCACTCAGTCATCTTTGTGGCTCTGTGCTGGACTCTTTCAAGCAATTCCCTGTCCTTCTTGATCTGAAAGCCCCAGAACTGGACACAATATTCCAGATGTGGTCTCACCAGAGCAGAGTAGAGGGGGAGGAGAACCTCTCCCCACCTACTAACCACACTCCTTCTAATACACTCTGGGATGCCATTGGCCTTCTTGGCTGCAAGGGCACATTGCTGGCTCATGGTCATCCTGCTGTCCACCAAGACCTCCAAGTCCCTTTCTGCTATGCTGCTCCCCAACAAGTCAGTCCCCGACCTATACTGGTATATGGGGTTATTCTTTCCTGGATGCAGTACTCTACACTTGGCCTTGTTGAATGTAATTAAATTTTTCCCCGCCCAACTCTCCAGCCCGTCCAGGTCTTGCTGAATGGGAGCACAGCCTTCTGGTGTGTCAGCCACTCCTCCCAGTTCTGTGTTGTCAGCAAACTTGCTGGCAGTGCACTCTGTTCCCTTGTTCAAGTTCTTGATGAATATATTGAATAGTACTGGTCCCAGTATCGACCCCTGGGGGACCCCAGTAGATACAGGCCTCCAACTAGACTGTGTCCCATTAACCACAGCTCTCTGACTTCTTTCCTTCAACCAGTTCACAATCCACCTCACTACCCGATCATCTAGAACACACTTCCTCAGTATAGCTGCGAGGATGCTGTGGAAGACGATGTCAAATGCGTTACTGAAATCAAGATAAACCACATCCACTGCCCTACCATCATCTACCCAGCTGATTATGTCCTCATAAAAGGCTATCAGGTTGGCCAAACATGACTTCCCCTTGGTAAAACCATGCTGACTGCTCCTAATGACCCTCTTGTCCTTGTTATGCCTGGAGACAGCGCTGAGGATAAGCTGTTCCATCATCTATCCAGGGATGGAGGTGAGGCTGACCGGTCTGTAGTTACATGGGTCCTCCTTCTTGCCCTTTTTGAAGCCTGGAGTGACATTTGCTTTCTTCCAGTCCTCAGGCACCATTCCTGTTGCCCACAGCTTGGCAAAAATGATGGAGAGTGGCCTAGCAATGACTTCTGCCAGCTTCCTCAGCAGCCACGGGTGCATCCCACTGGGAGTGGGATGACCACTTGGGCTTTGTAGATTGTGTGGTGGCAGCAGCATATTAAGTCAACCAGTGGAGTGCACCATTTTGTTTATAAGCTGTGTTTAGAACTATAATAGTATTAAGCTGTTAAGTTCTTTCTAAAAGCTTACATGGTCTTTAGATGGCCTATGTTAAAAAAAACAACAAACCAAACAAAAATCAGCAAATCAAACTCTGTAGATGCTTTTCTCAGCTGCTTTTAAACACCGCAGGAACACTGATTGATCTACATGTTGATATTATGCTTATTATATATACAATCATTAAGTGGATTTGAAATTGTACCTGGCAACTCCGTCTTTAAATAGAAGCTAATTTTAATGAAAGCTTTTGTTTTTTGCATGCTGGAAAAAAGTAAAAGGACTTGCATGTAAGGTTTCTAATCTCAGTGAAATACAAAAAAATCTCTTCAAGACCTCAAGTGTTCTGTAGCTTTCTATTTTCCAGTTTTTGTTTTCATGAACTGCCTCGTTTTAGAGACAGAATGGGGCAATAAGTCTCTTCATTCACAAAGTTTAAACCATTGTCTTCTGGCAAGATGCTACTGAGCTTACTTAGACTTCCTATTATTAGGAAAAGGTCATCCTAATAATTCAAACCCTTCACTGAACTGTGGAGTCATAGGAACTTTATAATAGAAATTAAGGACCATCTGTGGCTTTCCTGTTCATAGTATCAGGCTGCTTGCTTTCGCTTGTGAACAAATAGTTCTGGCTATTAGCACCTTTCTGTTGGCAACTCCATGTTGCTCTCAGGCATGCATTTTTGGTCTTTGTAGTACATTTTTGAAAAGGACTCAAAACCAGTAATGTTTTTGGACTGTCTTTTGGCTTGCTTACCTTTACATGTTCAGGAAGGGCGAGAATATTTTGGCTTGAAAAGGATCCTGCATGACGTACATGGAAACATCTTAGTTCATTGAGCAATTCCACTGTAATTTCAGGAAACAACAACTTCTATTTATGCAGAGCTCTAAGCTTGACTCTACCACTGAATGCAAATCCTGCTTGCTGGAGGTGAAATGCAACTTTATTTTTAACCTTATTGATTGCTTGGCAGCGAGTGCTAGTGAAGTAAATATTCAAGGTCTGATTGAAGAAGTCTCTTGGCATTTTTGTATCTTCTTGTATTAGAAAAACCTTTCGTAAGCATCTTGGCCAAATGCAGTTAAGCCTGTTGTGTTGGTGGTTACTGTGTCTCTGAGCATTGCTCCCACAGTGTCAGAGGTGATGTAAGGACACGCTCTTGGGCAATATAGCAGCTATTGCAGCAAACAATGGCAATTCTATTGCTAAAGCCAGTAGGAAAAAAACTAACAAAACTTGCTGGTTAAATGTCTAATGCAAATTGAACAATTTGTGAAACTAACTATGGCTGTTTCAACTAACTACCTGCTTGAAATGTGTGGAATATCAGGTAGAGGTGTGTGCATCTGTGTGTTTAAGTTGTTTACAAACAGCTGCTCTGCTTAATTGCATTTTTTTTGTTTTGTTTTAGCTGCAACTTCATACTGGTCCAGTGTGCTGTACTGAAATTAGTCTCTTAAAAGTTGCCTTTTAAATTAAGACACCAGATAAGCTTCATTTTAAACTGTAGTTCTTGTTGCGTACTCTTTTTTTGCTTCCTTAGATAAGTTTCGCCAAATGGCAATGTGACGATGTCTTTGTGTTTCTCGCATAAAATTAGAACTGTGAATCGGCTGCTTGAAATATGACAAACAGTTGAGATTTCAGTTCTTCTGTGGTTTTCTAAATATTTGTTCTTGGTCTTAAAATCCACTTGATCAACTTCCTTCATTGGGCTTCCTGTGTGATGTTCTCATGGGGTGACAGTCCTGTGGCTCTTGTGTTTACCAAGTAAACAGCTGTGGCCATTTTAGATTCTGCTTCTCAGATGGAGGTTACTGATCTGGTAGTGGAGTTAGCAGGAAGGTGGGCGTACCATCTGCTCTGCTCTCATATCGTAAACTTCTGTTCTCGGGTGATTAAAGCCGTGTGCTGTACTGAACTCTGACAACTGAGGTTCATTCAGTTCTGCAAAGTCTGTTACCTGCTCATTAGCGGCTCTCTCCCCTGGGAATTGCCAGGCAGCTGAGAGGATATAATATTACAAACTGCTGCAGCAAAATTAACTATAGCACGTTAGTCAGAGCTGAGAATTATCTTGCGGTGGTCATATGTAAATGAGATTAGTCCCTGAAAGGAGGGAGTCGGTTATTTATTGGCCTTTTGGAGGTGACATTTTATTAGAAGACTGCCAATATCAATCCCCCATTTTACATTCCTAATTTGCCCTCCTACATTATGACAAAGTTTGGCATCTTTTATTGAGCATTAAATTCCCATCTAATCATGCAACCTGGCAAGTTAAATGTTGTTAGCTGGATTATCTTAATGTTATGTATTAGTCACATTGAAGTGATACAATGACACCAAGTCATTAGCGCTAAACAAATAGATTCTCATTCAAAGTGATTTTGAAGCCGCAGCTGAGTACCCATTCATTCTGTTGGTTTCTGGCACTGATTGCAAAGTGCTCTGCTATGATACCTCCCAAGGTTACCTGTGTCAAACTGGTATCTCTTGACTGGCTATTGAAGTGACCACTGCACAAGGTAAATAGGTAACCAATAGTACTCTTGGATGAGGGCTCAGATTAACGGCTTGTCATTAGTTAATTTTCTGCGAATTTAGTTTTCTTTAGCATCTTGAGTTATACTTACTGTAGCTCATATAAAAACTTTTCGTAGTGTTATAACCCGCGTCTACATATGAGTTATGGTTTTCTGGGAGAGGATTACCTGTTTCTGATTGCTGTGATGGAATGAGTGGTGTTTAAATCTGTCTGTTCTAATTTCTTACAGATATAAAGGTACAGGCCCATTGCTGGCAGTAACTGTGAACGTGTTAATTTAAGGAAGGGAAACAATCACTCTGTATACTACTGCCCTCCTTGCAGTCTGTCTAAAGTTGCTGCTTGAGCTCTGCTTGCTTGCTATCACCCAAGCAGCTGTACCAGTACTTAGCATCCTAGTTTGGGTGAAACCTAGCCCAGATGTCTGAGTTTGAGTGTGATCTTCATACTCATAAAAACCTGATAAAATGCCTGTGATAGTAGTCCATTTATAAATAGTATTAACAGCCCAGTATTTGCAGCTCTGTAGAAATAAAAATTTATAAAAACATCACTGTGTTTTTGTGAAGTTACTGTTTTATGGAGCTCACTTTCTGTCATCCTTCAAAGTTGTGTTTAACTTGTGTTAGGATATGAAAGTATTAGTGGTCACAAGATGAGAATTCATTGTCCAGCACTGCAGAAGTCTGTATGTTTGATCCTGTAGGAGTTTGGGAATGTGTAACAGCAGTTGTCATAGCTGTATGGTAGGTTTTAAACATGTTCTTCTTCCAGTCAACTCTTAACTGAAGTTAAAAAGAAGAGTTTTAGTTATACAAGCTGTTTGTCTTTCAGAGCCAACACATAATCCGCCAAACCAATCCTAGAGGAAGCAGAGTATTGGAGAAGGCTCCCAGCATCTCATGAATGAACTAACGGAACTCGATAATGCTGGTTCTCCAGAGCCAGGTCTACGGCTCAGAAAAGGACACATGTCTGACACTGCAACAACACAGGCAACCTTTGAAGAAGACAGCTCTGAGCAGAGTCATCTTTTAGTGGAGCCACTTTTGTCTTCTGACCAGGAAAATGTAAGTTACATGATTATCTTGTAAGTTTGCTAGGAAAAAAGGGTTTTGACCTAAGTGCTTCAGTGCTTGAAATATGTTTCAGAAACATGAACCATGAGCCAACAACCTCTTTCTGCCTGCTAAATAATTGTAATAAAACCAGAGGATGCTACAAATATTCCGTTGAATGTATGGGAACTTGGGTAACAAGATGGGGCATAAGTGTAAGTTTACCAGCTTTACATTTTTTTAAATTCTCTCCTCAGAAGTTGGACTAGTACTAGTTTGGTCTCTGCTGAGACACTGCTCATATCAGAAGATATTTGTTCTGTAACTTTGAATTAATTATTAATGAAAGGAGAAGATACGGTGTCTCTGGCAGAATGTAATCTGAACCTTTTAGAGATTAGGACAGAAAAATCTGTTTGCAAGGATTCTTGTTGGAGGAATGGCTGTACTGGATTAGACCAAACACCCACAGTGCACAATATCCTGTCTCAGACAGTAACCAGTAACAGACTCGTAAGGCAGAGTTACAGGAATGGGGAAGCATGTTGCGTTCTTCCCTAAAACACACTCTCAGCTTTTAGTAATTGGTGGCTCACAGATTTCCTGAGCCAGTAGCAATGTTTTTGAATTTTTAGTGCATGAGCCTTTGTAAATTTTAGCCACAACATCCTGCGGAAAGGCGTTCCACAGCTTAATTAGGTGTTGTGTGCAGGCAGTGTCTGAGCATGGGACAAAAGTACCTTCTGGTTGGAGAGTTGTAGAAGTGTAATTAATGCTGCTCCCAGGATGTATTCAGATGGATATTAATGAACTGAAGTGGGAGAGGCTTTCAGTTTAGGTTTGCTATTGAATTTATCATGGCTTAACGAGTTCACCGTGTTAGCTGTTATGGCAACTGCATGGCTTTAGCCAGCAGCAAAAAAGTGCTGATGCTACTTAATGTAGCCTTCAATGCAGAAGGGTTGGGCTGTTGCCGTTGTAATTGCATTTGCCACAGATTCTGGGTGTGTGCATGGACCACTGTCATGGTTCAGCTATTCTGAGAGCCTGCATTAGGCTAGCTGGGATCTTAACTTGATTAGTTTGAGCCCTTACTGATTTAGTTTCAGGTGTCCTTGTAATGACAAGTCAGTACTGGTATTCATGGCTAATAAGGTAAGCCTGTGCACTAAGTTGTACACTGCTAAAACTTCTATGGGACATTCTCAGTATCATGATAACAGGAAATACTTAGTCTTTTGTCAGCATGTGTAAAGTGCAAAGTGTTAGCCAATGGCTGAATTTGCTCAGGTTAGAAAAAAGATATTTTGAACGTACTTTTGTTTGTGACAATGTGTTTAGGATCGTCTTCTTTGAAGGCTGTTTTAATTCTTGTCTCTGGCTTTTAGTTGAATAATGAGTTATCTGTTGCCTGCTGATGGAATAGCCCAAAGTAAAAGCCCATAACTGACTATGGCCTATAGTTCTTTCTGAGCATTTGCTTAGCTAAATAGAAATTATTTGGATGAGTCAAAGTGTTCCATTTTAGAATTTTGGAAATAAAATTGTTTAAATACTCATTCTCTCTTCTGCTTTTTCAGGCATTCTTAGCATGTGTTAGTTTTGGTGGAATTTTCTGGTGGGTTTTTTTTTGTTTGTGGTTTGATTGTTTTGGGTTTTTTTGGTTTTGTTTTTTTTTTCCTTTCACCCTTGTGACAGAATTATGAGTTTCTTCTGTTTGGCTCACTAGGAGCACATGGCTTGCTTGTATTTGATGTCTTTTCTCTTTCCTAGTCTGCTAAAATGCTGCCATAGAAATTTGGTTTTGCCATTTGGGCCTTGCTCTTCTGCCTTATATGGCCTCCTAGCTTTTTTGACTTTTTTTTCAGCTGAAACATTTATTCCTGTCCTGTGATTTTTTTTTTTTAATACTGCAAGATCTTTAAATATTTTCTTAAAAGATTGAATAATTAGTACTTCAGATGGAACATCCCAAAACACTCTGCTGTAAAAAGTACCAATACTAGCTTGCCAAATAACCTTTATTAAGTGATGTACTGCAGTGTTTTAAATTACCTGGAAAAAACATCATACTGTATATCTTCCTCTTGTCTCAGCACAGCTATTACTCAAATGCCAACTAGGATTCACTTCTTTGCTCAACTGTACAATCTGGCTACATGCAACTGCCTTACAAGAGATGACTTATTAGTTCAAAAGCATGATTTTTCTCTGGTTTTAAGAGGCTTTTTTTCAGATAGCAGTAATACAAGTTTATTGTTCTTCTGCAGATGGCAGTAGTACTGGGGCACACAAGCTAAACATAGCATTATAAAAGGACTCAAGTGGTGCCCCCTACGTTGTTGTTGTGGTGGCCAAATGCAACCATGTTGAAGCCATCAGTAACAATTAAGGAATCTCCTATGTTGGAGAAAGAAAGTGGATGAGAGCTTTATAGTGTCTTGATGGTAGAGCAATCATGGTCATTTAATATGCTTTAAATGCTTCTACTTCTGACGAGCTAATCATATTGACTTTCTTGAGTATCATAATACAGGTGTATTCTAATAGATACGATACTTCCCCAAAATTTACTGGCCCTAAGACTTGCGGTATTAGTGTAAAACTGTTTTTTTTATCCTGTGACAACATTGCATTGGTTACTTTTCCTGTTGCCTCCTATTACCCTATTTATATCATTGCAGTTCCTTTATTTATTTAAAATTTGGCCCAAACCCTCCTATAAAAACCCTCCTTTCTCTCTGCTTATTTGTATATCCACTTTCTGCTCCACTTGGAGGAGGAAGCAGTCTGAGCTCTTAAGAGGTTGTAGTTGCTTTTGATGAATTATTTTAATAGTCTTTTCTAGGAGGTATGTGGAAGCCTACTATTGTATTGTTGAGGATTATTTTCCATCTCCTGCACAGCTTGCATTGTATACTATCTGTTTCTAATTTTGATGGGCCAAAATATTGGTGGTCTTTAGAAATAAAGCATCTTCATGGGGAAAAAAATGAAGGTGATATTAAGAAATCAAATTTAGTCCTAAAAGTTTTTTGAGACTTGTGTCCCTGGCACCAGTAGCCTACCTGGGTGGTTCCATAGCTGTAAACTAAAAATTATATTAAAGATCTTACTTTCTGTAAATTGTGGCATTCGCTGAATACAGGTAGCAAAGACTTACTAGATGTATTGAGCATGCTTATCTGAAATAATAAAATAGCTGCATCCTTCTGCCAGTGCTGTTAATCTGCCAGTTTTATCATAATGCTTATAAGAAGATATGGATCATATAAAATCAATATCCTTTTACACCTGAACCTCTTAAATCTGTATTTTATCCTCTGTGTTCTCTCCTAGAGTCCATAGATTATCCCCTTCCAAGTAACTGTTGCAAAGAATAGACACACATCTTGCTATCTTGTTTAAACATGCAATTAATGTAGTGGCAGCTGAGTGATGCACCTTCTGTGACTCTGAGAAGTAGTCACCATTTATCTGAATGGTAAGGATTTGGTGGTGATAAAAGGATCAGCCAAGCTGCATGATTCTTCTTTCTTTCAGCAGCTTGAGCTTTTCTCCTTTCTCTTGTTTAGGTGTGCTCTGTTATGTGCTGATAAGGCATCTTTCAGCAGGTGCTTCCCTCCTGTAGCACACTGGATTGCCTAGTCTTTGGGACATCATTTTTTCTCTTGTCACAGTGTTTCTGTGTCTCAACTGCCTTTGTAATCTCAGCCTTCCTAAGGAAATCTCTCTTACTGTGGCTTTGTTAAGCTGCCGAAATCCAGTGTTTGTGATGATTTATAACCTGATGAATGAGCTCTTTATGCAGCCCTAAACCCCTGTGCCTTCACTCTTT
>NW_010196118.1:14094-17984 GCF_000695765.1 Mesitornis unicolor
GCTTTAGCCTGTCAGTGACAGAAGGTGAAACAAAAGAACCTTTTTCTTTGCCTTTATTCCAATCATCAGATTTTGCATTCCTGAACGATGATTCCTTCATGCAGTTGAGCTGTGTTGTGCAGTTGTCCTGTGTGGCACCGAAATGCACCCATAAAGTGGAGACCTGTTGCTCTGAAGTGTGCAATAACATACAGTAGGGGTCTGGGAGGAGGTATATGTAGCTCTCAAATCATCTGTGTGGGCAGAAGAAATTTGGGCAAATACTCATCTGGATTGCTTCTCGGGGAGCATGGGTTTTGACTTCCAGTGGAACTTACCTGACCTCTGACAAATTTCATGATACCTGCATGTAGCTACAAGAGTCTGCCTAGAGCATAAATATCAAAGTGACTTGAAGGAGGGAGACGGAAGGATATAACAGGTTTTCAAGTACAAAAGAAAAGTTTTACTGGAAGGTGAACAAATGAGGCTTTTAACTTGAATGATAGAACTTACTCAAAGCCTTTTCTGTTTCAGAAGTGTGTATGTATTATCTATAAAAACAGACTACAGAAGTAGTTTCAGTATTCACAGAAGGGTGCATGTAAAATCACGGAATTGTCAACTTGTCCTTAGTGAAAAAGATTTAGTCTTGAAGGCAGAAATTTGAACCTTAAGAATAGTCTTTCTGGAGCTGAAATTTGTAAGTTCTGATTGCCTGCAATTTTTTTCCTTTATAACTTTACTTGCAAGTTTCTTGCTCACTTTGAAACTGTTTAGCTTTATTTTCAATCTAGCATTTTATTATGGATACTTGGTATTTGCTTCTGTGTTTGCCTTCTTCCTGCATTTCATGACAGATTTTGTTAGTAGAGGCTGTCTTTTGAGTATGAGTATGCCAGAGGCCTGGCATAAAAATATTTGAGGTCTCACCAAAACATGTTTGTTCTTGTTTTAAAGCAATTATGCTCAAAATTTGTTGTTCTCTAGACTTCTTTATCACTTCTTCCTTTTCTCCATTTTTGCAACTCTTGGGAAAGAATGTTATTTCTCTGAAAGCAAGTGATTCAGCATTTTACTTCAGATCAAAAGATCTTAACATCTGAATTTCTCCCTCACTGGCTGTTCTAAGCACTGGAAGTAACACATCTTTTTCTCGGACTGCTGGTCACTGAAGTAAGTGCTTCAAGCTAGTATCTTTCCCGACAAATACACTCTTTTTTTTTTTCTTTTTTTTGTACAGCAGAGTACTTTTGGATACACAGAGAAAAATATCTCCAAGTATTCCCAATTAAACGGTACTAAGACATGTGAGAGGTCTATGGAGATGGTTTCCAGGGTTGAGATGGTTGGATGCTGATACATCTTTCACTGATGGTTGATGTGCCTGGCTTATTAACAGGCTTTTAGAGCTTGGTTGTCTGCGGAAGACACAAACTGGTAACCTAGTTAACCACCAGTAGACAATATTCTCAGAAGACTGTTAATGTGGGAAACCGCCATGTCTCTGTGTATGCCCTATCTCCCAGAAAACTCTCATGTGAATTAACACAAAAGTTGTAATAGCTTATGGATTGTTGAGTTGCAGCCGAGTTCAGCTGTCTCCTGTTAGTCTGGAGAGTCGTAGCTCTTTGGGAGGGGAAGTGTTGGTACTGGGCTGAGTTTGCTGCCTGCCAGCTGGTTTTGTAACCATTGCTTGCTGTGCTGTGTGTTGAAACTAGGAGAGGGAGGGAGTGGTTTTGTTTGTAATTCACTGGTACAACTGTTTCCCTGGACAAGGGTTAGATTCCACAGCTTTTGCCTTTGTTCTCCTGGAGATGGGATCTCCTGATTTGAGCAGCAGTGGGGGACATGACAGCCTTTCACAGTGATATAAGAGAAAATAGTGTTGCACTGGTGGGCTGACTTGCATCTTCCTCCAACTGTTTTAGATTGATTGACTGTGCCCTTATGTTAAGTTCAGCAGTACATTTCTGGTCTCTTTACTGACTTTTTTTAACATAGCATTTTTTCCATAAGCCCAGCATGCTTGTTTTCTTTTTCTGCTGTCAAGATTAACAATGACAGAGGAGCAGAAAATGGCAGATGAATCGTGTGTAGTAGAAGCAATTTCTACAGGCTTTTCCCCGAAGTGTACTGGTGAACAGATGTGGGCATTGAGATCTTTGGTCCTTGTCAAGTATTGGGCATTGACAGAAAATTGGTAGTTGCTGTCACATAGATTCAGCAAACTCTTTTCATCTGAAGCTGCTTAAGGAGGGACTTAGTTCTAATAAGGGTGTATTAGCAAGGTTGCTGAAGCCAAAATGTGACTTTGTCCTAGGACTATTTGCTAAACAAGTGTTAAATGTTAGTGCTTGTTTTTAATGAGTGCCAGCAATCGGTCACCCATGACCAGTTGTATAAAACTGTTTCCAAGTGCTATATTAAATGGAGTGTAGCTTTTATAAGAAGGTGACCTACAAAGGAAAAATACTAAATGCCAGGAACCTTCAAGTACTTAACATTTTAACCAATAGCCTGAAAAGGTCTTTGGCACAGCACTAATGAAAGGCTCTTTTTGGTCCTCTGACAGCACGAACAGCTTCACACACCCTGCTTTGGGGGGGTGAATGTGGTTAGCCTTTTGGAAACTGTGGTGTGTGTATGTTTACAAGCCTGTCAGATTAAGAGAGAGTGTAAACTCCAAATGACAAAGCTGTTATTTTAAAATAACTTGGTATGTGCAGAAGTTAGAGGAAGTCAGGGAAAGTTTTATGGTGCTGTGCTTTTCCAGATAGTTACATACAATCCAAAGAACATGAGCTGATGAAATTCTGAAAAATGTGCAACAGGCTTTTAGGAGAAATGGCATGGCAGGCACCACCTATTGTTGGTTTTCCCCTTACGAAAGACCAGTTGATAAAAGGTCAGTTGACAGACTGGGTACAGAGGAGTTGCTGAAAAAAGCTATCTGGCTAGCTGAAAAGGATGATATGGGACTGCGATCAGAAAAAGAGCATTTTTGTTATAGCCTTGAATGTATCTTGGCCATTATACTGAATGCTCTCGAGTTACTGAATCTGGCATGCTGCCCCAAGAGGCATTAAATGACTTGAATGTCATGTTAAACACTATTAATCATTCATCTGATGAGATCAAGATAAACAAGAGCAAGAACTCCAAGTTCATGTCTAGACTTTGTGACTTCAGTTTAATATGGGGGATAACGGTGGTATTGTAAATGCAGCACATATGTTTTCTAACTCACATTTTAAGAAGAGAATTGTATATAAGTACTGAGTCATACAATCTCCCATGACTCGGTGTTAATCAAGACATTTGCTTTTTCTGAGCTATTTTGCGTGTGTTACAGTGAGTTGTTCATACCGAGGCAGAGTTCTGTCAGGACACAGGTCAGGAAGAGAGTGGGGGAGCATCTATCAGCAACTGGAGGAAGCAACAAGAACATTACGCATTGTGCTTTGGAAATTCCTGTGATGGTAGCTTTAGGGCACTGGTGACATCTTGATGGTGAACAGGCATCTCAAACAGTTGAGTTTTGAGACATGGGACTCGAATAACTCCAGAGCTTAATACTGCCTAGGTATGTGCACGGTCAGTTGGGTAACTGAGTGGTGACTGTCCAACAAGGAGATGTAACACAGAGGAGTTCTGTCTTCTCTGGGGTTTAGGAAACTTGTATTGCAGTTACCAGTGTTCTGGTTAACATGTCCACTTCTGGTTCTGCTTCAAATTCCACACGTGCAACCAATGGAAACTGTCAAAATTCTTGAGTGTGTGGTCCTGAAAGCTGCTGGAGCTTTTGAGGATGTGACAGGCTATTGAAGTGATCATTAGTTTAACTTCCTTAAATACATGCCTAGCTAGGTTCCTATGCTCCTTTCTCACAGAATCACAGAACGTTAGGG
>NW_010196119.1:0-6886 GCF_000695765.1 Mesitornis unicolor
TCTGTGATTCTGTGATTCTGTGATCTTTAGGATACTAACTATGCATTGTTTTCTTTTCCATTGTATAGTTAGATGGCAACCATATGCAAGTTTTCCTTAATGCAAGTAAAATACTACAGAATCTTACTTGGGGGAGTTGGGCAAAGAAAAAGCTGCCTAAAAGAGGCAGCTGAATGACAAATTCCCTTGAATTATAATCCTGACTAGTTCTGGTTCTCTATTTTGCCATCAGCGAGACAGTTAATGGCCAGATTTCCAACAAGGGTGGCACTTCCTAACTTCCAGATGCTGGATTAAAATTCATGCCTGTGTGACAGGTCCTTCATGGAGTTAATGGGGAGAACCAAGGCTCTTACAGAGGCCATCCAAAAAGTCTCCACTGAGCTGTTTAGAACTTGCTGAAGGGCTATGCAATACAGAGGAGAGCGACTGCAATCCTGTCTTCTCGGGAGATTCAGTGTATGAATTAGGGTTACAAATAGAGATTTTTATTAAGTCAGCACCCAGAGTCTTAGAAACTCCTCTTGGAAAGAACTGAAGGCAGCTGTCTTCAAAACACATCTGCTGAGTAGCTGCAGTTAGCCCTATAAAGAGTTCATTAATAGATGATTTGCCTACAAAATAGATGAGCATAGATTAATTTTAACTCAGCCAGAGAAATTCAAACTCACCTTTCCTTCCTTGCATCAATGTTTCCTACCCATCAATTTAGTGGGAAACCAAGGAGTCTTTTGAAGCTGGGGCAAAAGCTGCAAGGAGCACAGGTGTGGGAAGAGCAAGCCAGAGGAGTGTGATTGTACCAGCTGGCAGCTAGGAACGAGCTCTCAAAGGGAGAGAAAGCGTCTTGGAGCCTGGTCTTTGATCCTAATGCTGTCTGTGCATTTTATCCAATGATTTTTTAAATGCAGAGGGTTATGAGCACTTCTCACCCGCCAGATGCTTTTTGAAAAAATCCCAACAGGATTTAATTTCAAAGAATTTAGGCACCTACTAATGCTGATGTTTGACCCCAAATCTCCGACAGCCATTGACCTCTAATTCAGCAAATTGCTGAGGATTTCAGTAAAACTTCCTATTGAATACCTTGCAGAACAAGGAGGGATTTTAATATATGGAGCTTTATGCCTATGATTTTGCTGGAAGTCACACTGGAGGTTTTGTTTTGACTCTCAGTGACTTTCTGTGAGTCTCCAACTGCCCACTCTCAGAATCTGAAGTAATTAATGTCACACAGAGATAGGTGCCCACCTTTTCTCTTGCACTGAGTATCTAGTTGGCATAAATAAGATCATTATCGGCAAAAAGTGAAAAACAATTTTTCAAAAGACTAAGTAAAATTAATTCTCTCAATTAACTGCTTCATAGTTAGGACTCTTAACAGTTAGTCATAAACTCTGAGGAGAAGTTAAGCTACAATGTAAACCATTAAAACCAACTGAATTTCCAGGAAATAAAAACCATCTTCTGTACATTGTGTGAAAGAAATGCTAAGTGAAGCTCTCCTCCTTTCAAGCCTTATTTCTGTCCCTTATTTACTCCGTAGAAAGTAACACCTGCTGACTTCACAAAGTGTCTGACAATGGTGAGGAATCGCTTTATTCCCGACCTAAACAAGGAACAAGAAAGCACATGCCGAGGAACAAAACACTGCTAAGAATTACTCTCTGATTCACTATAGATTTTTTTGCCTAGCAGCTGAATGGTTCATCTCCTGTCTAGTATTGGTCCATTCAGAGCAGAAATCAGTATTCATATACTCACACAAGAATGCTACTTAATATTTCATTGTATTTTAGGTGGTGTAAGAGAGACGTGCAGATTATAGGATGTTTCATTGCCCGTTTTGCCTCTGCATCTTCCCAGGCATGCAGCTGGCCAATAGTACTATTCAGAGACCAGTGGGCTTGTACAGTATGACATTTTCTTTGTCCTTCCCTCAGTAACAATTTCCAGCAGGTGCAAATGCATTTACATCAGGGAAAAAAAAAAATCCAGTGTGTCTGATTTCACATCTGGACGATAGGCTTCATGTGACACCGACTGCAGGATTTTCCTGCATCATAGGTAACCTATTTCCCGTTGTCAGTATCTTGGTGATTGGAGAGTCTACCAAAAATGTGGTCTATCAGGAGGACAAAGTGGAAGGTTTTATGGAAGCAGACAGAAGTGTGACTTTGGGAGGGCAATATAATGCTGACAACCACGGGGTGTGTTATGGAAACAGGGAGAACAGCGTGTAGCTATTAACAAGCAAGTGCTCCTCTCAGAGGTTTACGTAGATGGTAATGAGCTGGGAGGAGGCCTTGTATCTGAGCCAGTGTTCAGTGGTGCTGCTGTGGTCTACTAAAATTTCCCCTACTGACGAATTGTCAACGTTCTGTTTTTTAAAAATATGAGATAACTAAATTATTAAATCCAGATTATCAGCGGTGACTTTTGAGGGGGTAGGGATAGAAACTGTGGATGTTTTTCCACTATTGACTGTGATGTGATGTGTGTGCAGGTTATAAGCTGTGGAAGAGTGGCTTTGGCTCCGTTTGCTTAAATACCATATTGGCTATAGTCACAGTCTGTTTAACCAGAAAAGCAGAATAACGCTGCTAACCTAATTTTCATTAAGAAATGTGTCATGTAGTTCTTGGCCAAAACTCCCCCTGGACCTTGGAGCACAACTTGTAATTAGAAAAGGAGGACAGAGCCTTTCAAGAGTCTACTGCTACTTGTCCTCTGGGGATATATTTTGGTTAACTGTCCTTCAGCTGTATTCTTAAGGTAAGCAGTTTGCTAGGGTCCAGACGTAAATCTTTCCCAGCAGGGATGGTTTAGCAAATGCAGAAGAAATCTACGAGACTGAAAATTTCTCTGTCCTGCAACGACCCTACAACAGTAGCAGCCTGCAGAGAAGGAAGGAGGTTTTGCCGTGTTTCTGTGAGAAGGGAGGCTTTTTTCCCCTTCCTTTTCTTAAAAAGTTACCAACCCTCCTCCTCTCCAAGTACACAGCGTGTAGGATTTACAGCACAAGTCCAGGGTTCAGCTCTGTGCTGTCAAAGCATAGAGAGAAAAAAGAGAGTATCTCAAGAGGACAAAGGCAAGTTCTCAGAAAATGCAGAGGATATTTATAGTATGTGCTTTAGACACATATTCTCAAGCAAAAAAAGTCACAAACAATAGGACAGAGCACAATTGTTTCTAGATGCCTACTTGTTAAAAGACATTTTTGGACTCATACTTTCAGCTTCATATATTCTTTATGTTAATTTATGGTCTCCCAGCTCATTCCTGCCCTCGTGTTGCTCCCTCTCTGTGCCAGGATAAGGATTTATGTGGTGGCAGGTGAACCAGATCAAAGAACTGATCCATGTTAAAGTTAACCATAAAAAAAGGAGGGGGATTTTAATCTGGATCAGAGAACTGATCTCATTCATTAAACAGCTGCATCGATTTTTGTTGACTGCATCAGGGAAGATGGAAGTGTAGGGAGGGACAGACTGGGTGGAGGAAGGCACGGTTACTTCTTTGGATAGCATTGCTGACCTGTGCCATGTTATAGCACACGAGAAATTACAGGCTATGAGTGGAGTGACTTTTGGAGCAGACTGAATTAACTTATTCTCCAAATTAGGGTCAGGCCCTTACAATGTATCATAGATAACCCAATCTGGGTTTAAAAAGGAAAAATAGTTTTGTTAAAGGGGCAGTGAACTTATTCTGGTTTGTTTCATAAATCACTAATTTATAATGGTCAAAGGTGAGTCTTTTTACCTAATCCTCTTATACAACTCCATTAACAAACTGTCTTTTGTTTAAAGAGTTGCCTTGAAACAGGTAAATCAACAAATGCCAATTAAGACAGAGCACAAAATCTTTGAAGTTGTTTCTGTCCATCGAAGTAGACACACTTAAAGGTAACATATTAATTTCGTAATTCGGTATAAATATTTTTATTCGTTACCAGTCTAGCCAAGTGTCTGGATCCTATTCATGTAAATTTAACATTTACCTTTCACAAACTAATTATCTGAGAATGTGCTACATTGTAAACTGTGCATTGAAGCAAAATATCTGCAAAACCATATCTCAAAACATCTTGGGGACATCTTTGAACATTAAGGGATAAATGTGGTTTACACCATTCAGATGAAATATGATTTAGGTAGAAGTAAGCAATGATTTTTCATAAGCATTTAAGTATAGTGATTTTCTTTCTTAGTATGAAGGTTTTAGGGTTTGTATGGAGAAAATTATTAGAGGACCTTTCTCAAGATTTAAAGCAGAGTTTCTTTTTTCCTATCACTCACAGAAGGTGAGGAAGAAAGATGGTGACATAACATACAATGTGACTCGTAACATTTCCGTATTCCTCATAATTCTTAAACAGGGCATATTTACCTTCTAACAACTTTTCTGGAAATCAGATCTCTTGCTATGAAGCAAACGTAGTATAGGTTTGTTTTACTGAGATGATCTCTAGATCCCATCTAAGAAAAAAATCTGGCTTAAATGGAGTAGCTCAGGGGTAACTTAATTATATCAAGCATTCTGGTTTGTTGACAGTGACTTGTTTGGGTTTTTTAATGAAACCAAATCTTACAGATTTTCCATTTGTAATACACCCACAAGTTGTAATTGGAGAGTGTAGATAGATTCTTTGCATAAAGCATACTTCTTAATGAACAAAATATGTAACATGAAAAGAAGGGTATAGAAATCTACGGTAAGAGAGCTCTTCTAAAAGCTCTTTTACATATGTAGATACACTTGGTCACTTTTATCTGCAATAGCACATTTTTTCACACACTGCAGGCATGCCCCTGGGTCACAAAGGCAGAAATGTTCTGGAATTTCTTTAGAAAGTCTGAGCTTTCCATGGGGTGAAACTGGTGACCAAAAGTAGGAGCATACACGTTGCTATGGTCTCTAACGACTATAAACACAAACTTTGTTGTAACTATTGCTTAAACTTCACCAGGGGCACGGCACAATTGTACCGATGACACAACATTCAAGACTGGCAAATGCTGTTCGTTAAATCTCATGTTACCTTCACTACTTGCAATTATCCTGTCAGTCAACTGTGTTTGGGTTCAAGTGTTATGCCTCTTACTCTCATACCTGGGTGAAATATTTCATGGTAGCTAAGAATGCCTCCAGAACAAAGAGGGCCGGTATGAGGATTAGTGGGAGCTTGTGGGAAACCATCTTTACACTTGTATCTCTTCTAACTCTGTGTGACAGAACAGCTTATCTAATGATTAAGACATAGGGATGTAAAGGGCCAGCTATTTCAGATTCAACCTAATTATCATAGGAAAAATAATTATGGAGTGTTTTTAAAATGCTTAGAGCAGCAATAGAAAGAAGTGAAATAGATTGTATCAGCATCCATAAGTGGCACTGCTTCAGAGGCTCGCTCCTTAATGATCTGCTTATGAAGAGATGTTTCACATAAAGGGCATCTTTCATCTGTGTGCTGGCTGATAGCTTCTGAGACCAAACAATTTAACCAGAAGTATCCTCTCAGTTTCTGCTAAAGTCTCGTAGACAATTTTACCAAATTCTCTAGCTGGCTTCTGCTCTGCCATCCTAGACAGCCACTGGATGCCACTCATGTGCGTACCCAGGCTCTATAGCAGCACATGGAGGATGCTTCCTGAATGAACAGTAAGAAATACCAGCTCTAATGTAACACCTTTCCAACTGAGCCATCCAGACATCTAGGCAACAGGTTCTGGATTCAGACTGTGAGGGGAGTGACATCAGTAGCTCTGCTGAGCCCTTCTAGCATAACATTTGCAATAAAGAATTATATGGAACTAATATTTCATCTTGCAGGTCTGTAACAATAAACAGCATAAGAGGGATGAATTACAGTCTCTGGGAATGGCAGCTCCCCTCTTCCTCCTTAAAGCTTAGATTTAGCTTCAATTTGTGTCAAGATACTTTACAAGAACCAATGATTCCTCCAAGTGGAGGAACCTGACTCACGTTAGATCAGTTTTATTTCTGACTGGATTTTGGAATGATGGATTTTGTCCTAAATTGGGTAATCTTAACTCTGGCATACCTGGGTGAGTTACTTTGTGCGGATCTAGTTAGCTAATAATCTTAGTAAATTATTCTTTAATTACATAGAGTGTTTGGAGAGAAAGCTTCTTGAGCTTATAGAGAACACCATTACACTTGGCAAATTATATTATACATTTGTTTAAATGAGCTGTTACCCTAACAGGCCAGCACCTATTCTTATTTTGTCATCAGGGAAATCACAATCAGTACTTTGACAGTCTAATTAATTTTTCTGAAGCCATTTAAAAAAACCAAACCAAAACACAACAGTATAGTGAACCATGCTAAACTATTCACCACAGCACTCCATCACAGTTATAGCGAGGTATTTAAAAAAAAATAATAACTATATAGCTTGTATCATTAGTGAATTATCCCTAATTTTAATTTGTAAGTAATATAGGCTTAAAACGGTATTTCTCGTAGGCGCGCAGCACACCGAGGAGAGGGCTCGAAGCGCTCCCCATTTTCAGCTGAGGGGGAACAACACTCATGCACGGCGGTGCCATCTAAAGACAAGAAAATAAAAGAAAGAAAGAATTAAAAATTAAACAGAGGGGTGTGTATAACAGTGCCACCTAGTGACTCGCATACCTGGGGCCGCCTTGCTCCTATGGCATCGTTTCTAAGATACAGAGCCTATCCACACCACCTTTAAAAAAACCCCAAACACTGATATTTATTTATATTTTTTTCCCCCTCCAGGAGTGTGTTTCTTCCCAGGCCGAGACCTTCTCACCTGATAACCACAACTATTGCCTCAAAAAGCAGCACCGACCAGACACCCTCCTTTCCCGCGGCCGCTCTTACCTCGGCGGGC
>NW_010196120.1:0-9886 GCF_000695765.1 Mesitornis unicolor
GGGTTCAATCTTTATTTCAAGCATTTTAAAGTGTGTTTTGAAAAGATCATCAAAATACATAAATATACTTTTGTGTTATTCACCAAGAATAACAATGTCAATTAAAATAAATGGTCCAGTTTTGTTAACAGAAAAAAATGAGAATATTTGCCCAATATTTTTTTCACTGTGGTAAAAGAATGCCATAAATAAATTCCTGCTTCTTCAAAATCTGATGGCAATAAAATATTTCATTGAGCAAGAATGGTATTTAACCAGAACATTTTGCAATTCCTGAGTCTCTTAAAACTGTATTTCAAGTTCATGTGCTTAATCGTTATGCCTGCTTTTCTGTCTGTGTTTATGTGCACATCATACATGCACACATCTACTTCGGCTTTATTCCCAACCTTTGCTGCATTATTTTCTTCAAACAGCATGTGGGGATCCAGCAGTACCCTACTGAGTGAATTTGACTGCAGGTGCACTTGCTTATGGTGGGAAGATCCTTTCTCACCATATTTACCGCCTACTTCACTTGACTAACCTCCAAGGGTCTGCCTTAAACCTTTAAACTGAGGAAATAAAATTGCCAGTTCTGAATATTGAGGTGGTAAGGGCCAGATTTTGTTCAAATTCTCTCTCCAAGCTCTGCCAGTGGGTGTTGGAAGTGGAAGAGGAAGCAAGTGTATTACATATTGTAATGCAATATCTGGCTTTTTGGTTGAGGGACTGTTTGTGTGTGACAAGAATTGCCATGCTTGGGTCATCACTCGTTCTGTCAGGAGGCTTGCTGGAAGGGTGGAGTGTCCATGATTTAACGTACATCTCCACAACTCTGTTGTTACAGGTTTATGCTTTGATTTCTGTAAAGGTGAGCAAGAACATGTGTGGCTGCTGTGGTTATAAACTATTTAAAGGCAATCCCTGAAAACAGTTTTTACTGAATGGAAAACTGCAGCAAAGGATTGGTGAAAAATATCTGTTGTCCTTGAATATTTCAAATTGTTTACTGGAAGCCCCTCCAACCCCCAGCACAAAGACATTTTTATCATAAAGGATTATTGTATTTGGTTGGTGTTTTTTTTTTCTTGCAGAAAACAATTCACACCCTGTTTTTTTCAGTATGAAGAATATTCAGAATATCACGCGGCGAAGGACCACTGCTTTCCACCCAGCCCTAATGCCTTTTTCCCTCCTATCTGGGCGGGCAGGCTGGCTGCACGCAGCTCCAGAGCGCTTTCCTACCGCTAACAACGGTGGACTCTCTGTGAGGAGCCGCAGAGCCAGCGATGCCCTCCAGCAGCTGCCCCGCCGGTGGGGCAGGCCTCGGGGCAGCGGGGAGGCCTGGGGTAGCAGCAAGCCCGGCTGGGAGCCCTGGGTGGCTACAGCCCCGCCGGGCACTAGAGGGAGGCCTTGCTGCACACTAGGCCAGACTGCGGGCTCTGTTGGTGCACTGGAATATCAGCGCGAAATTCTCCTTTGTTAGTCACTTTTTTTTTACTTTTCCTTCCCTTCCTCTGTTCCTCCGCAATAACTGTTGTAAATTAAACAGTTACTTCTCTTCCTCTGGTTTCAAAGCATCAAAGATGTCTGCGAGCCCATTACCTTTGATGCTGATTTCCTGTTAGAATGCGTGTTTTGGCGTTGCAACATCCTGAAAAAGTTTAATCTGAAGCAGAAGAACTGTAAAATGAACAGAGCAATTATATATAGCCCAGAGCCCTGAGCAGCTGAAATGACAACAAAGTTTCATCTGTTTATTAGGTTAGCTCTGTTTCGGATAAAGTACTATTAGCAATTTATGAAGAGGAGAGTAAGACTTTGAAATTGAATATCTGTCAATTAAATCTTAAAATCTTAATATGAAATGATTTTAAAAGTCAAATAACATCTATTAAAAGTCCAGATTTTGTCAATGAGATCAGGCTGTACCCTGAGTGTACACTGATGGGAAAACAGTGTCTACATGACACGACATTACCTGGGAGTGAAAGGGGGATCCTCTTGTAGACGGAGAGGGAAAATGAGGAATTAAACCAGGTCTCTACTCTGCAAAGAGAATTACTATGTAAAGATGGCTACAGTTGTCAAGGCAACTTTGCTTTTACTAGTGCTTCAAATACGGGCTCTGAAATCCCTTCCTTCCCTGTCCCCTTCCCCCCAAAAAAACCCCAAAACAACCCACACAGATTTCTTTAAGTAATTTTTTTTTTTCCATGGAAAACGATTGAGTAAAAATGGCTGAGGATTGACATTCCATCCAAGAGGAAATGATAGAAAATCAGCCAATATTTGGAATTGATGCTTCTGTCTGTAACTTGTTCTTAGTAGTTAGTGATCAAAGTCTCGTGTTTAACAGCGCAGATTAGGGAGCCTGCTTGGAGTACGCAGAAGAAGAAAAATAGACATCGATCATCTTTAACGTAGAAACAACTTCTGAGCTCTTTAGTTTCAATTGTGTCCTTTTGTTCTGTGTTTGCACACCACTTAGCTATTGTAGAATATCGGTCCACTCACTGTGGTAAGTCACTAAAAACATCTTTGTTTAGGCTTGAAGGTAAGCATGGAGAAGGGCACAAATCCTTTAGCTGACTCTATTGAAGAAGATGGCAGGGCAGTCTGGGTGAATGGGATTTGCTATTCCCTTTGCTGCAGAGTGCCTGACTGACTCGTCCTGCAGGGTGGCCTTTTCTGTTATATTGCATTTTCACCTGGAGATTGAATGCTGAAAGCCTGACAGCGCAAAGATGCTGTATTTGCTGACACATGGATCTTGCAGCTGTATCCTCATGGGACCCTTTGCTTTCCAGAGCAGATATCATCTTCTGATGTGCGTAAATGTATGCATGTTCACAACACCCAGCAGAAAGGGCACAGGGTTTGTGATCAGTACCTTGAAGTTCGACAGCGGTAACGTCTGTAGGTATTTTCTGTCTCCAAGCCAGACATGTATGCTTTAAATAATTTGTATGCCACAATATTATCTTTACTGAAGCTATCTCAGCTTTTCTTGTTTGGCCACAATAATACTGTCAATAATCCTTGTTTATACTGATAATGCAAAAAAAGGGACAATCTTGTGCTTAAAGCCCAGGGTTCAGCTTCCCGACCTGTAGTGCAGGAATATGAATAGTTCCTTTTTCCCTCTGTCTTATGGTGCTTAAAATGAAAGCTCTGCAGGGCAGATGCTGTATCTTAGTATGTGTCTATGTGGTACCTGAGACGTGCTCTGATCTCAGCTAAGCCAATGAAGTAGTGCTTTATCACCTGTAATGTCAAAGAACAGATGTAGCTCAGTTTTTTCTGGACTATAAGATGGGTTTATATTCTGCCTGTGGTGTCACACTTGAAAATCACTGTGAAAAAGGCATTGTTTTGAACAAGTTAATAATGTACAAAATTTGTTATAATGCTTACTCTAAATTACGGTTTCTGTGGCTTCATGTATCTCGGTGGTAGTATTGCACGACAATATAAACTTTTGAACAAACTCCTTATGTTTTTACAGTGGTCCCAGAAATTGTCTTTACCCTGATACTTCATCGGTTGAACTTGATTGCCAGAGACCATACTGGGCAAAGACCACTACCCATCATTTTGAGGTGAGCACTTCCTGCTATGTTTCTTGTAAAGTAGTATCTTGCATAATCCACTGTGGCCTGTGAGCTGATCTGAGACTGTTCTGTAGCACAGGCTGGTGAACACCAGTTACAAGGATGTGATATCAATTTCCAGAGCAGATCACGTAGTCCAGTGTTGGATGGTTAAAATGATACACAGAAAATGATCTTCTATATATGTGAACCTTGGGGAAATAAGAATAAATATGGGTACTTGTGATGCAAAAAATGATGATGCAGTGTATTAAGGAGTTCCAGGACCACTATTCATGTTGACAGAATGAGTTAATTATACATTTTCTTTGATAGAACTGTTGATAGGCAGTTGAAGACTAAATAGATGTGGAAAAATAGATTCTTGCTGTAGGAAGGGTGTATTCTTCACAGATGTTCTCTTCACCTTCTTGGACCTGGTTTGCCGATGGTGCTTCTAGGGCAGAATATCTGAGATATTTGCCTCTGCATTAGTTTGGATTCCTTTCGTAATCAGTGGAAACGATGTTTTTTTCTAGGCTGTGATTTATCTGATCTCTTTTTGATGTGTACCTTATGGTGAGATGAACATGTAAACATGTGTCTAGTGGCTATGAAACCATACTGGACAAATAGCACAAATGGAGAAGTCCCTACTGCAGATCTAAGTTTAGTTTCCCCCCCCAACCATTGGGTCCATATAATCCTAAGGACTCAGTTGCTCAGAGGCTCGACTGGAATTAATGAAAAGGTATTTCTGAAATCTTTTTGTCTATCAGCAATGTCAGGAGCTAACTGTCTTTTGAAAGTCCAACCTTAAGTGCGTAGCTGAGTTGCGTTTTCCTATGGAGCTATTACCATTTAAGGCCTCAGTGAATACCTAACTGCCAAAGCACAAATACAGTTGTGCCAAGGAGGGGAAAAAACCTCCTCTAGCTCCTACCTGAGTTCTTGGCAAGTTCCTCATTGCCAAGTCACCTTATTTTATGTTAATGTGACTCTCCTGTACATATGTTGGTTTTATTTTTTGGTGGAACACATAAAGCATTGGCACTTGTCTCCAGCCCTCCAGGTTCGAATGTGCCTGTGATAAATGGTTCAGGAAAACATTATAGTATGAAATGAAAGTTAAGTTAAGCTACACTGGCATTTGCTACTACATAAACACCAGTTGTTAGGAAACGATAAGCATTATTGATATCCCAAATGCATGTATTAGTGAGAACAATGTTATGTAAAATGCTAACATCTGTCAAGACAATACAAACAATTGTAAGTAACTTTCTTTTAATGATGCAATTATACCATAACAAAAGGTGCACTGTAAATTAACATGACACCACACCAGGTTTGTGTATTTTAGGGAATAAATTCCAATCCAGCTAAGAAAACAAACAAAGTTTCCAGAGAATCCCTTCGGAAAAAAATAACTCCGCTAAACCTTTACGAAATAAAGTCTGGGAACTGAGATTGTTATTAAATCTGACCTTGATCAGATTTTTATTATGTCAGAAAAAATGGTTCTTAAGAGACAGAGTTGTCATGGGATTAGAGTACATCTACAGCAAGATGTTTCCATGGCAACAAATCAAACACCATTTCCTAAGTCTGCAGTCATCTGCTTCAAAACCATGAACTTAGCATTGAATAATTATAGAGAAACGCAGTAATGTTGTGTAAAGAGAGGGGGGGGAATAAATCAATCTGGAGGCAGTGATTTATTTTAAAATGCCAATTAACCCCATCAGTGTGATTGTTTGGAGCTTCTGTTGGTGGCGACAGGTCCCACGTAGGTATTTGGTTTTACAAATTGAAAGCATAATTTTTTTGTCACACATAACCTTAAAAAAAGTGAAAGACGAATCATAATTCCACCAGAATTAATGAAGTCTGAAAGTTATGTATAAAAGCTGTAATAGAAATTCAGAGTTGTGTGAGGGACTCCGGGCGGCAGTAGCACACGATACTCTACCTGAATTCCCCTCATGTTTGAAGGATCTGAAAACATACTCGATACGGGTACGTGTTTAGTCTCCTACAACCAATGAGCTATCTAAATTCATAGGCTCCAATGTCACACAGCTGTAATCTTGGTGGAAAGTTAAACCAGTGAACACATCACCACTCAGAACTTGGGGAGTGAGTTAAGGCTATTTAGTTTATCAGTCTTTTTCCCATTCTGCCATAATTGTATTATGAATGTATTGTTCTCCTCCAGAAGCCGTACCTTCTGGATTTATCTGCTGGGTGGTAACACCTGCCTCCGTCTTTCCTTGGGGTTTTTTTTTGCCCCCTACAAAATGGAACATGCTCTTCCCCCAAGTTACTGGGAGGTTTCCTAGGTACAGCTGGGCCATCTTGTACCACCAGCTTAGAAGACAAGTTGTGTTTTGACATTGCACTTGATGAATGACCTTTAATAAAAGGACACAGGTTCAATATGGAAGCACAGTCTTTGAGCATTGAGTGCAAAATAGCCCGTGGCTGCTTCCTTCATTTTGGGTGTGCGTTACTCCACAATGTGGAGGCTGGAAGAGGGTGTTAGCAGAAGTTTTGGAAACCATAGGCTTGAGACTCAGTAGTGACACAGTGTCCGAGCTGTTGTCATTGCTCACACAGCTGCACGTTCTCTTCTCCAACAAGGTCTTGCTAACAGAAAAATTCTAGGATGGGCCATTCTTGTGCGTTTATTCCAGTTACTAATAATTCGATTAGCAACAGTCGGTGTCTCACCGTTAGGTCACAGTCAGCCAGCAGAGATAGAAATGTGCTAATTGTAGGCTGCAGCAGTAGATTTACTGCCACAAGCAGGGTAACACTAAATTTGCCTCTGACTGCAATATCAATTCTGACAAAGGGTGTGGATTTTACGCCTCAACATCAGAGCGGTCCTAAGAGGAACTGGTACAGCCTTAAACCTCATCACAGCTGCTGCTTTCTCTTTTCCTGCTGGTTGATGGGTTCATTCAACCCATCCTCCATTTCTGGCTCAGCTACCCTTGCTCCTGGTGTGGTGCAAAGAAATCCATTGCTTGGACTTAATCAAAGTCCTGCTTCAAGTCAAGTTATTTGATACATGTGGGGTGTGGGTACCACCCAAATTTTCTCAAGAAATGCTCATTTCATTGCGGAAAAAGATGCTGGAATCTGCTCTTGTGCAGTATTAATTTGCCTACCTCAGGAGGGTAACTTCACACTTGAAACCAGAAGCTGTATCTTATTTTAATTCAAAAGATCTGTGGGGGCATTCGTGCAATTTTAAAATCAGTGAGTCAGAATAAAGTAAATGTCGCAGCTGAAACTTTTATGTAGATTGAAATTATAGGAATCTTTCACTTATGTGTGCACAATTTACTGCCATTAAAAGTATATTAGTGTTGTAGAAAATGGGAAAATTGTTTGTTCCCTAAAGGTGTAAGGAAAATGATACTTTTCTGGTGCGCAATAGGGAATTATTAATAAAGATGAAGAAGTGATCCCACTCTGAAACACATGATGTTTCTAACAGAGCTAAAAATAGTGGTGATGTTCTGAATTTTTAATGAAAATGTACTGATAAATATTTGTATTTTCTTTCCTTCACAAGTGCTTTTTACATTAATAAGCCCATCAATGAAAGAAATAACCGAAAATCGAATGACTCTCCATTACCATAGTGTCACAGATTTCAGTGAGCAGCCCTGTGAGGTGGGATGAGGTCTTTCTCTTCTTTTTTACCATTGTAGAATACAGGCACTGAGAAGAGAGAGAGGTTTTCTAACAACTACCTTCATACTTGTGTAAATTCCAGCTGATGCTTAGCTGCACCAACAATTACATGCAAACTCTGGAGTTTAATGACTTCCCCAGCACTAGCCAAACTCTATTTAGCAGCTCATGAGTTTGAACTAGCCTTTTGCAAAGCTGTGGTTACATTTCTAGCTGCTGTCCCATTCTTTTTAATGAGGCCCACGCTCTTTGGTCGCGGCATTCCAGCATTTCAAGGCCACCCGCAGGTGGACACCACGTGGAGCGGGCAGGCCTTTGTCAGAAGAAATTAACTGCCATTTGAGATCATTGATCACCATGTTTCAGCTCTTTCTGAAGAAGCAAAGTTACATGAGTTCTGGGAGGATAAAAAATAATCTTGTTAGAAACAGCGTATTGCTGTAGGTATAACAAGTAAGCCAGGCCATGGAAGGCTGCTGCAAGAAATGCATGCAACTCGGCAAAGCCCGGTGGGGTTGTTTTTGTGCAGGACTCCTGTGAATCACTTGTCTCCAGAAGTGAGGATATGGCCTCAGTCTGCGCACCACTCAGGTCCCCCATGAGCTGGATGGCTTAAATGTTGATTTAAAATGTACAAAAGATGAAAGCTACTGAAGGCTCGTGAAGATGGGTTTGTGGGCAGAGCATGGCCCATTGAATAACACAAAAGCCCTCTCGGAGAACACGAAAGACCCGAGCCATGTCACTTTGTTGGTTTAACTGATACACTCCTGTGTCATGTCTACGTTTCTGGAAATGACACTCTGTATATTTTGTGCAGTAGTTTTCAGGTCACGTTGAAGACTTGAGTCTTGTTTCCAGAAACCTTCCTTTCCCATCTTTATTTCAACGTTAGAAGTATGTAGAGATACCAGTCCCACAAACAGAGGGGATCTGCCATACTGGTGGATATGTACAGCAGAGATGGGTTCTATCAACTTGTATAGATTAACAAGCAAGAGGTCACCCAGGGACATTCGGACTTTGTTGTCATGCTCAGGTCAAGCTCTGTGTTTATGGCTGCTTCACTACAAGCTGATTTTTTTTCAACCATGTGCCTATTGGCAGAGTTTGGAGTGTCACCATGATACACTGTCACTGGTGATTATTATGTTGTGGAAATGTTGAAACATTACTTGCATTTCTTCCATTATCCTAGCACCAAATTAGGCACTTTTGCCAGGAGAGTATGCTATCCTTGAGAGACAGAGGATGGGAGGAAGCACAGCACCGTCTGTAACCATGGCTCACCTGGTGTAAGGGAGGAGATCGCACTGTGTGGATCAAGAGGCTTTTGGGCAGTGAGTGTCTGGCTGGATGTGGTTGCTGATGTTGGGAGGCTGTGGTGTGCTGAGCTGCTGAAGGAGGTCTGGACAGTGCAGGGTTGTGGTTCTTGGTTCTCCTGAGCAGCCAGGTCAGTGACTCACTGTGTAGTGAGTCAATCTGTTTTGGAGCGTGATTTCAGAAGAGCTACCCAGTTCTCAGGGTTTTCCAGCAGGGACCAGGTACCTTCTCCCTGCAGGCTCAGAAAAGCTCCAATTCCCATTCTTCCTAATTGTCTGAGACTCCTTGTGCCAGATGCCAGCAGAAGGGTGTGTGGTTTTGGGGCGAGGACTTGTTGTCACTGTTGATGGTACTTGGACAAATGAGAACGTTCTTGGGCAAATAACATGAGGTCAGAAATCTGAAAAAATTAGTCTGGATGAATCAGACTGCACTGAGGCCATCTATTTGTGTGTAACATTCTTGGAACATCTTTCTGTGTACTCAAATCTCAGATTTACAGGTTGTGTATCCTATATAAACACTGAGCTGCAGATGAATGCTGGAGCAACCAAAGACAAACCGCAAGAAAGGAGTGTAATCAGAGTGATTTTTTTTTCTCTTTAAATAGAAGGAGAATCTGGCTCTGCATTACACTTAAAATGGAGTTTAGATGATTCTGGGTAATGGTGCAATGATGATTACACTGCTTGAATAAATGCAGGAAGGACTGCACATCTGAGCTGACCATATGGGACATATCAGGCCCGGCAGTGCAAATGTTTGGGTCAGTGGGGCTGAAGACCTTCCCTGTGATCCCCAGCACCAGTGAGACGAGGTTAAATATGATGGACACTTCACGTAATAAGGTAGGGGTTTATTACCCGCAGCCTGGATTCAGAGGAAAACTTTAATGAGAGGAGAGACTGAAAAATAACTGGGATGATTAATAAAGGAAATATAATAAAGACTGTATCAAAATACTGAATAGCATGAAAGCAGATACTGGTTGCTCCTGTTTGCCCTTTCTCAAGAAGATATTGAAATGGGAAGGTGCCACATTTAAAATTAACTGAAACCACTTGGGTTTTCAGAAACAAGCCCTATGATTAACCTGTCGCATTTACTGCCTCAAGATTTAATTGAGGCCATGAGCTTAGCAGGGTTCTGGAAAGGACGGGACATTTGTGTGAGCAATGGGAACATCTGCAGTCACCCGCGCTGTTTCACCGTCAGGGAACACCCGGGGCTGTTTGTTTCACACCCCACAGGCGTGGGGACCGTCCGGGCCCGGGGAGTGA
>NW_010196121.1:0-285 GCF_000695765.1 Mesitornis unicolor
GGGGGCTCAGGCTCACCAGCAGAGGGCAGTCGAAGAGAGTTCGGCTTCTGCGCTCGGATAGGCTGAGGGAGATAAATATGTTAATACGGAGACAAAAAGCGCGCATCGGTGCCACTTTAATGGAGTTTTAAGAACTGTTATGTACTTGTACGGGAAATTAGGTTAAGAAGGCCTATAAGAACTGAAAATTGAAAAAGAAGAGAGGGCGAACAGCTCGTCACCCTGCTCTGTATAGCTGCTACCCGGTGGAGGTTTAACTAACGGCTGGGTGGGGGCACAAAGAGG
>NW_010196121.1:316-13497 GCF_000695765.1 Mesitornis unicolor
GTGTTGTATGAAAGGAGAGAAGGTTAGCACTCCCCTTGATAAGGATGGAAGAGGCCCTTGTGGTCTATACAACACGCATACGGTTAAGGCACTGCCACCTACTTTGTGGCATCTAACCATGTTTTTCCTGGTAGGGAGCCCTAAAAAACCTGCTCCCTCTATCTTCTTTCTGCTCCCTGATTCTCCTTTTCCCTCAGCATAAAAGCACCCAGCGGAGCAGAGCCCCAGGGAAAGGTTGCAACGTGCTCCAGCCCCTACCAGCTTGCACCTCACACAAGCAAAGGCACATCTCTCATTACAGCGGGGCAACCCACTCCAGCCATCACACAAACCTTGTTTTCAGCACCATGCTTTACACAATTAGCTAATCCTGGCAATCAAACCACCACTGACCAGGCTGGATATAATCATAGCCAAGCAGAGTTCATGTCAATAGGCCTCAACATTAAAGGACCTGTAGATCCTTTACACCACAACTCTTCAGTTTGGGGGACAAGAATATCCCAGTTCAAGAGATTTCCTCCTGAAAGCAGGGAAACCATCTCCTTTCCCCACAGCTCTTTGGCTCTGAGGGCAGGGAAAGCTGTAGCAAGCAAAGCCATTCACACACAGAGTTACATGGGAAGTACCACGCTACAAAACATTATTGGATCTACGTGAAAAATGCTTTGCTGGACTAATGTACCACCTCCTCCACACTGGTAAAGCAGGACAGCTTTAGTTTCATTGGCCTGTGAGAAAAAGACTGGAAAAAAAAATCATGAAGTTAAGAAATTTATTATTTCAGCAGTGACACTCACTAAGTCCAGAGGCAGTGTCCTTTACTGGGGGTAATGAAAAACCTCAAAAGACAGTGGTATTATTAATAGCCATTTTAGCACCAGCTCAACATGAACTCTATTTTCACATTTTAAAAATAAAAGCTATACCTCATGCCTTGCAGCTGTCTTCTTCACTAAGGGTAAGGCATGGCAGTCTGTGAGCAGCCACGAGAGATTTGTACTGCAATCGATTTTCAGTTATTATCAAGCACATGAGGTCGATACCAAAATAATGGATTTTTGCTTCACCAGGAACAAAACATCTCCTTACAGCAGAACCCTTCAGGTGCAATAAAACTTGTGCTTCAACACAATTCTTAACCAGCAGAAGTGAAGTCCTGGACCATCCCTCAGCCTATTCTGCAAGGAGAGGGCAGCGGGATTCCTTTCCCCTTAGCTAAAGGTCTCTGCCAAGGACACCTCCAGTTCAATCCTCCTACTTTCTTTAAACAAATTTTGCCTTCAGTTACGCTCCTCTCTTCTTTCTCCACAACAGATGTAAAGCACCATGCTGCTGCTCCTCCTCTCTTCATCCTCTCTTCGTCACCCAATGGAGCTGCTACAGAAACACTTCCCTCTAAAGGTTTTTATAAGGGAGGCTTCTTCAGACACAGACACTCCACATTAGTACACTCTTACTACAAGCATACACATAAAATCCCACCTTTTTATTATGGCATATGGTATTTTTTTTTCAAATGTGTAAATACCACATGGGTATGACAAAAAGGGAAAGAAAGACCAACGCTGAAATAGATACAGAGTCATGCCATCATCAATACAGTTTCATACAATGGATTTTTAAAATACAAAAGTCTGGGGTTTTTCTCTTTACATGGAAATAATTTTACAGTGTTCTGTGAGCTCGCTTTATAACCAGAAGAGGAAAAAAATTAAAATATTCAGAGAACAACTACAAGCAGGATTTAGTTTAATGGTTAACAGAAGAACTGTAACTTTGCTCTAGAACAGCATCTATTAAACACACGTAACAAGAGGTAAGCAACTATACAGAAGGTAAGAGGAGATTTCACCACAGGAGTCAAGTCAGGGGCTGGAAGAGGGAAATCTGGAACTGAATGGTTTTATTTGGTCACAAAGTTTGAGCTGAGTGTTTAAAATGAAGCACCCTTAAAGATGCAGTACTCCTATTAAAACAATACAGAATCTTCCCAAGAGACTAGAACCTACATTCTGGAAAAAAAATAATAAAAAATTAGACGTTTAAAAAAAATTCCACACATCTCTAGGCTCGTGACTTAATTTAGTTACGAAGTAGACTGGCGGCTCTTCCTTAAGCAGCAACAGCGCCCAGAAGTAATGCCACCATAAAGTACAGTATCTTTGGGGTGTCCAACACAAGGCTGACACTTGTAACACGATGTCAGAAAGATCCATTTTTCTGCCAAAAGATCAGGCAAGAAAAGGAGACACTGCATCTTTTTATTTTTTTTCCACCACGTTGCCCGGTTCTAGCAAGGAGCAAGACGTTTTCTTTGGGCCAAGACTAACAGAAACCACTTATCAAATATTCTTCAGGTTTCCTGCCAAACTGGATTTATTATTCTCATGTGGTTTTTTTAATATTTTTTAAAAAACTTTTTTTTTTTTCCTTGCAGTCTCTACAGTGACACTGGAACGTTTAACAGTCACTCTTCCACAGTTTAATTGTTTTGTCGTTTTCTAGTGCCGCTGATGCAATGATGTTTTCTGTTGGGTGACAAGCTGTTGAGATTACAACATCTAAGGAAAAAGACAAGACAGACAAATACCATTATTAACAGCAACGAAATCTGATTCATAGCAGACATTTCTGGAAACATATGTATTGCTACTGCATTTTAAAATACTGCGTAGCCAAGTTACTATTTCCTTGCAGCGGGATTATAAACTCATAATTCATAAATATTTTCCAAGTATTTCTTCTCTGAGAGGAAATACTGGCAAAAAAGAACTGAGAGTAGTAGCTGGAAAGCGTCTGACAGGTTTCAAAATTTGAGACCTGTCCAGATTCTAGTTCTTGCTTAGTTCACAGGCAAAACTCTCAGCATATTATGTCAGAGACAGCTAATAAAACCCAGCTCAGTTTTTTCTTTCCATGTAAGGCATTTCCAACATCCTATTGGATGCGTAGATAGCACTTCATCTTCAGAGCCTTGCCCTAGCCTGAAAATGAAAACCTGCTGCCACTGCCTCCACTTACAGCCCAAATCAATGCTCCTGCAAAGGAATAAGCAAGCTTAACTTTCACAGCACAATTCCGACTAGAGTCAGTACAGTGAAAGTGCTGCTCTCTTACGGGATTCAGACTGAAGGACCCATCAGGTGACATCTCAATCCATGCTCGGCTCTGTCTTCAAGACAGGCAGACCTACAGGCGTTTATAAACAGCAGCACATCAGTCCTTAACCTTTCAGGAGCTGCAGTTTTGGAAGGTGTTAACAGGCAATTTAATGTCGCTAATATTATGAGTCGCTTAAATATCTTTACCAGGTCTGAACTCAAAGAAATCTCTTTATAAACTGATGACTCACACTGAAAGAATAAACACTTGCAGGGCTCATTAAAAAAAAACTTTATCAAAAAAGAACTCCTAGGGTTCAATTAAAGCTTCAGCCAGTCTAGAATTTGAGTACGACAGTCTAAACATCAGAGATAAAATGCTGAAGCTAAGCCCCAATTGCAAGCTGATATGAGGAATATTCCATCAACAAAACCAAAATCCTCTTCCACACCTGTGTGTCCTTGTAATTTCTGTACAATCTCTTTTGTCTGGAGGTTCCAAATATAAACCAGGTTGTCTTCTGAACCGGACACGATCCACTGTAGGGGCAGAGAAGAAACAGTTGTTTTAATCTTCCTCCTCATCTAGATCTAACTGCTATTAATCACTAAACATACTATTGTCGTCACAGGAAAGGGAACTTCCAACATTATATGACCACTTGATGTGGTTTGTTCTCTCTCAGCCTTTCTTCAGTGCACACAGGCAGCGGAAAGCTCTGCTCCATGCCGCATATGCTGGAGGAGGAAAACTAAAGGAGCAAAAGGTGCTGAGGTGGTTCTTTGTTAGGATTTAATTTCTGACTTGTTCTGTCATCTCAAGCAGAACACATCAATCCGTCATCCGATGGCTGACTGCTGGGTGGCTACGGCAAAACGGCACCTATGAACCAGCACCCAAAGGTGGTTTCCATCCCCAAACTACTGTTTCTTCTGCAGACAAAAGCAGTAAAAACCACACATCGGCGAAAAGCATCTCAAATAAACACTAACCTTTCCACCAGTAACAGAGAAATTCGCAAATATGCAGTACTTCTCATTTTTGTGTCCTGTGTAAGTCTTCAGGCACTGAAAGTGAAGAGTCGCAAGATGTAAGTACAGCTGGGAGGCAGTTTTCTCAGTCAAGGATAAACTTTCATGGCAGAACCAACTAAATATATCTGGCTGTGTTTCCCACCCTGCCAGCTTATCTAGAGGATGCAGAGGGCATCTCTGCCCTAAAACACCAAACCATTTTGAGGGAGGGAAATACATAAAAAAAATAAGAGAGCCTTAACTTTGTCACATTACCATAGAGAAAGCAAGCAACAGCGACTTATTGTTCATAAAGAGAAAAATGCAGAAATACAGCTTTACTTAACATCTCAGGGTTATGCAGGAGCCAAATAACATTTCCCCCCCCAAAGGCATCTTTAGTCCTCTCCAATAAAGAGGTACTAACACTTTTTTCTGTAGTATTCATAAAATGTTAAGCAAATTTAAAAAGCACATATGAAATCCAGATTTTCCTATAAGTTTAGCTAAGTCTACAGAGCAAGACAGACAAAGCTTTTACCTTTCCTTTGCTGTAGTCCCAAAGTTTAAGGGTGCTATAAAACAACAAAAAACCAAAGATTTTTAGTTCTCAGGGATTTTTTTTTCCCCTCTTACAATTTCCTAGCAGCAGAAAAAGTTTCTCCATACCAGAGTTCCTAAAATCTACATTGGATCACTTCAGTCTGGCTTTCGAATGCAGCTTTAGTTAACCCTAAAGTACAAAGCACACCACCTTGCAGGCTTTTTAAGTCTGACAGCGTGCATGAATTGGTGTAGTATCACCACTATGATAGCTAAAGAGCAACAAAATAAAGTTTTCTCTGGTACTCAAACACTTCAAAGCCTGTGAGTTTTGGTGGTTTTTCTGTTTGGGTTTGTTGTTGGGTTGTTTTTTTTTAAATACTTACTTGTCCAAAGTTGCAGCTAGTATGTATTTGCCATTTGGGGAGAATTTCACAAAAGACACAGGAGGGTTATCATCATCTACAGTGAAAAGAACAGCAATATTAAACAGTGCACAGTCGTACTGTCAATATTGACAGGGAATTTCTTTTGATGAGAAAACAAGCTTTCAGTTTTGTTGTGCCTTGGTACCACAACAAAGAGATGGAGGAAAGGTGATTTTTTTTCACTAATTTAAGATAAGGATACTAAGTATTTTGCTTACAAACATTTTAAATAACACTTTATAACTGAACTTTCCTTCCTTGCATTACCACTTATCTGAGCAAGACCGTATCTCTACCTTTAAAAAACATTATATTAGGATACATGCCACTGATTTGCAGCACTATATAACTTGTCTATGTAATGCTTTATAAGAATATGAAGGATTAGGGAACATATGCCCAACAGGTGGTTTCCTTTTATTAGCTATGTTCACAAGATGCCTTTGTGCAACTTGCAATCAAAAGGCAGCTTGCGTAGTCACAGACCTGTTTCCATCACATCCAACAGCACAAACAACTTTGCCACTGAAGGTTTGAACTGCTGCACAGCAAGCACTACACTGCTGAATGGTACAAAACTCTGAAAAAACCTCTTAATTTGTCCACCTATACTACACAGCCCTCAGAGCTTAAGTTTCCATTCATATGGTAGTTCCTCTTATTGCAAGAGGTAAGACGACAGTGTACTACCAGAACGGTCGGAAGGCAGTAAAATAGAGCACAAGGAAGCCACTGTTCACAGCAGTGGTGCAGAGTAACTGTGTCAAGACTTAAAAGTGAAAAATAGAGTGCAAACAAGAAATATTCCTACTTACCAATCAGTGTTTTCAAGCACTGGCCTGATGCTGTATCCCAGATTCGACTATGAAAAACAAACGAGAATCATTACTATTTGTTTTGAAGTCTTTGCTTTGATTTTAACATTACAAATACCAGCTTTTTTAAAAAAAGTCCTTTTTTTTCATTGCAAAAGGCTGGAAGAGTGCTGCAGACAAGAAATCACCACTTACCAGAGTCCATCATAGCTACTTGACACTATAAGAGATCCATCACGATTAAAATGCACCTGTAATATTACAGAAGGGGAAAAAAACTTTACTGATGTTCACAAAGATCAAATTTTTAAGCCCCACTGGAAGTACTTATCTTCCATCACTGACACTGCAATTCATGCAGATGGTAACAGAAAGTCAACGCAACGTACAACATTCAAAAAACAGGCAGGAGTTTAGATGGGTAACGTGATCAAAACAAGATTCTTTCCCTTTCCCCAGTTTTTCTGGCATAATTATAAAGAGGAATGGATGTTAACTACAGTGGTTTATTCAGGCATCAGGGACTGGAATACAAGTTCCAGGTGCTGGACACCTTCTGTTTTTCCTTTGTTTGAACAGATATTGCTGTATTCCAAGTTCCTTTCACCTACTGAATGAATGAAATTTGAAACAGAGCGTACTCTGAATCTACCCTGCTCTGGGCTTCAGTAATAGCTTGGAATGACACAAAAGCAACTGATGCACAGGCTGTTCTCCAATCCTCAACCTGTGGCCAGCATCACACTGCTAGACTCAGGCACCACTGACACACCACTGTTCACTGTTCCCCACATTAACATCCAAGACCAAAATCTGTATCGATCACACAGAAACACGGCTCATTTCATTCTCATTGAGCACCACTGGCAAATCAACCACAGCCCATCCTCTACACTGTGTCAGGGTTTGATAGAAGTTAGAGCACAAACTCATTTCTCTACAAACAGAAGCAGGAGAGGAGCTCTGCTAAACAAAATAAGCACATTAGCATGTTCATTTTTTTTTAAGAGACTTACAGCTGAAACTGGGTCAGAATGAGCAGGCAACGTCTTGAGGCACTTCCCTGTTTTCACATCCCATATCCTCACGCTTTCGTCAAACTGAAGATTGAAGAAAGGCACAAGGTGGTTTAATGATGCACCTATTCGAGGTATGCAAGGTGTTACAGCCTGACTAGACACATGTGCCTTCCTCCAACTGCACTGCAGCTGCATCAGAAAGCCTAGGGCATAAGCACCACACAGGGCAAAAATAAAAGACTGGGAGCATAGCTCCTCAACTCTTCCTCTCCATGGAGGAAACCAGTTCTGTTCAGTACCTAGAGGCAACGTCAAGCTAGAACCAAGTGAGCTAGAACCTGCTCTAGAACCTGCTCTAGGACCTAGCCAGCACTGTGCCCACCTGGCCAGCACCATCCTGGCTTATATCAGCACTAGTGTGGCCAGCAGGACCAGGCCCCCAGTCATCCCCCTGTATTAGGCACTGGTGAGGCCGCATGTCGAGCACTGTGTTCACTTTTGGGCCCCTCACCACATGAAAGACACTGAGGTGCTGGAGCACGTTCAGAGAAGGGCAACAAAGCTGGCAAAGGGTCTGAAGTACAAGAATTATGAGGAGCACCTGAGGGAACTGGTGGGTGTTAAACCTGGATAAAAAGAGGCTAAGGGGAGACCTTATCGCTCTCTACAACTATAATTGTAACTACGATTTAGTGCCATCATCATTCTGCCAAGGATATCTAAAAGAACCTGTCTGTCCCATTAGTGCTGGGCAACAGGCGTGTGCAGCACTTGCTTGGCACAAAGGGGGGAAAAAAAAATCACTTACTGATCCCGAAACGATGAGGTTTGACTGAGGATTGAAGTTGCAGCAGAAAACGTAGTTACTGTGCCCTTTCAATGTCTTTAAGCACTTACCCTGAAATAAGATTTAGCAGAGTCAAGTATACCGCATCCTTCACAGCCATAAATGCATTCAGATAAGCTGTTAATCACTGTGCAGCACACAAAGAAACTATCTCTAACCTCAGATTTAGATGGGCAGAGGACCAGTTACAGCAAAACTACAGGAAAGAAAAAAAACCACCACCACATTTTTTAATGACTGCAGCCAAGTTGCAAACCCTTTGGGCAACTCAGGGGAAGCAAGCAGTTTAACACACCTAATCAAAATTCAGACAAACAATCTAGCTCTCATCATAATCCCAGAAAAGGAAGGGGGAGAGAAGCAAAGAAGAGTGAAGCTCTGATAAGAAGTTACAAATAGGTTTCACCTGAGAGGCTGCTTACAGAAATGAACCCTGCAGTCACATTGCCACTGTAAGGTTTAAGCACTCTCAGAAGACAACCAGTCTCCTCATGGTACCCCTAAGCATCCACTTTCCAAAAGCCGACTCCACTCATGCTCACATCCCATTCAACCAGCAGCTGATGATAAGCAGGAAAGAGTGAGTATTACCCAAAGAGGACCCAGTTTTTAAAACTCTCCTCTCATCACAGTACATCAAGGCTGTCTCTCAGAAGAACATGAGTTAGGATGCCAATGCTGGGCAGAAGGAAGGTAAATAATAGTTTCTGTCCTTACCGAGCTTACATCCCATATTTTGAGAGTTTTATCGTCAGAGGCAGAGACAAGAAGGTTGGAATCTGATGACCAAGCAACATCAGAGATACCCTAAAACAAAGGCAAACAATCCTCTTCTAAGCTCTGTTTGTTCACTGACACAGGAAAACGGAAAACACAGACTGCGTATTATATTCACAGCAGAGGCTTGAAAGAAAACTCAGCATTGAGAGTTGGGAATGATCCGACTGTGTTAACAGCTCCTTTGACACTTGTCCATCTTAAGCTGAGCCATATACTCCAAAAACATCAATGGCTTGTTCACAGAGCTCTTACTGTGGCCACCAACACCCTTTCTTGGAATTCATGAACAGTTTTCTAGATAAACTAATCTGGGTAAGTGGTTTCTCTTTATGACAAATGGCTCACTCTTTATGGTCTGAGCCTCTAAAGGCTGGAGAAGAACAAGATTCTACTGGATTTGGTGAATCTTCACGTTTTTTTTTGCTTATGAAACTTCAGCATGTAAGAAACTTTAGAAAATAAAACCAAAGCGTTTGGGAGTTTGTGTTTTCTTTAGAACTTCGCAGAATGATTAAGTGTTGTGTTTATGTAGGCAAACCCACAAGAAAAATTCAGCCTCCTTAAAAGGCAAGCCATTCTGCTCCATATACAAAGATGGAACAGGACACAGTGTTACAGTTTGCAGGGATTTTCACCCTAGAATGTACTGTCCGAGGTTGCCGTTCCTGAAATGGAGGGACTCAAGAAAGTGGCTAAGCAGCGTGCATGCAGGTGATCCATTACCAGCCTGCACTTCACCCATATTTTCAGCCTGAAATTGGTATGACTTCAGCAAGTCCAGTCCCAGGCTGTTGCGCAGGACTGAATAAATAAAGAAGTACAAGACGAGACTGAAGAACAAACCTTCTACACAAGTTAAACTAACCAAGAATGGAGATTTCTAGATGAGGAAAAGAAAGCAAAACTCTTTACAAGCAAATTCTTACTCAAGTGCACAGCAAGCTCCTCATACTTACCAGTTTATGACCAGATATTGTCTTTTCAAACTTGCCATCATATGCTCCCCAAATTTTAATGAGTTTGTCAGCAGCTGGAAAAGAATGTGCCAGTTAAGAGATTAACAGCACTAATAGACACAGCTGTTCCTTCCAGGTGGAAAGAAATATGTTAACTACGGCTCTGCAAATAGTGTGTAGTTCTGCCTCCCCAGGCAGGCCCAATGAATAAGGTAATATGTAATTGGTAAAGAACAGTTTTGTACACGCCAAGCTGCAGCAGCTGAGATTACATAAAGTGCCTGGAATGCACAGAGTCTCCAGCCGATTTAGTCTCTCTGATGACAGCCTGGGTTTCTGCTTTTGTTTTAGATTGCCAGTGGTAAAAGTAGTACCATTCCGTGAGGAAAGCTGAAACGCTTTTGCCCAAGAAGAACAAAAATTACACCACAAGCTGGACTGAATTAATGCCTGCAAAAACCCGAACGTATTATCCATGCTGACTTGCAAAACAAGCCAGAGAAAAAGACTGATATCTGCCAGACGTGGAGGTTGGAAAACCTGGGTGGGGGGGAGACGGGAGAATACTTTAAGATAAAATTATTTATGTATGGAACACTGCACTGGTCTTACTAAGGCAACCTGCAGTTAAGCCAAAGACCCAAGTCATTCCCACATCTGGAAGATATCCGAGCGGCCCACAACATCGTATTCAACAATGTTCTCCTTTCCAACCGACCTTCCCTTACACATGGATCCTTCTCTGGATCCCTGAGGGTCATATGAACACATTTTCAAAGGAACACTGTCAAGAAGTGTTGACTACCAAAAAAAAAAATGTAGGAAACACCAAAGCTGATAGGAAGAGGACTTGATCTACAACTTAAGAGAGGAAACAGCAAAACACTGTAATAACCTTCTGCACATTTAACTGAGGTAATCAAAGGCTCCGACTTATTAACCGCCACACGCTACAAGCACATGGCCAGTGCTCCGCACCACACTCTACAGCCCAGTCTAGCAGCTCAAAGCTGCCTTCCTTATTTCCCAGAGCTAAACCTTTGCCTGCAGAACCCATACACAAAGTTTAACCTATAAGCTTAAGCTATGTCTTTAGTGATACAGAAAAGCACAAGGGTTTCCTTTGCACAGGTAAAGAATCCTGTGTTTGCTTTTGCCATTTGCTCAGTAAAGCAAGCTGAGCAGGTGAGGACTTTCCAACTGGTCAATGCACAGAAGATACAGTGCTCAAAGTAGCAGAGCTTAAAAAGCTTAAAGCTTATTATCTCAAAGACTGGCAGCTTTGGTATCGTTACTTTTAAGAAAAATCATGACACTACATCCCTCCTCCATCTGAGGATGGTAACACTGAAGACAGGCGCTTCTCCAAGGCCCACATTTGCATGTTTTAGATGAGATAAAAAGCAAGCAATACTTACAGGAGCTGGCTAGCCACTCTCCATTAGGACTAAACTTTACTGATGAGACTGCCTTTGTATGTCCCGCTAACGTGAACTTTAGAGCATAGTTTGGTTTTACTGGTGCAGGCTGTAAGAAAAAGTTTTATGAATGAGTGTAATAAATTCCGTATTTAGTATCACAGTGACAAGCTCTGTATCAGACTGGGTTTGACAGTAATGGACTGTGTGAATGTTCACCACAACAGAGATCCCAGTGTTTACATTTTCTTCCCCTCTCCAAATTAAGACAAAACAAAACAAACTCCTCTGCCATCTAGGGCCAGCAGTGCCTTCCTGTTGCATTCACAACACCAAGTCATCCTCGGTATGAATTTCATCCAAACTAACAACAAACATCCGAGCATAATGCAGAAGTCCAACCATAAAGTTGATCAAAATAATACTCTGGGTACTGATCTGTGTAGTACTTTTAAGTGTTTGCTGTTTTCATTCTTATCATGAATTAAATCACAGGCCAATGACTCAAAACGCCTAAAATCCCGGTTTTTCTCCTTTTCACCCTAGACAGCAACATCCCCTTTGAGCACCTGCAGGCTTCAAAGAATCTGAATGACGACTGCTTCCCCACTCTGCAACTAAGATCACAGATTTTCCAATTCTCCGGTCACCTCTAGGCATTCCAGGGATACAAACAACTTATCTTTTTAATGCTTAAAGTGACAAAAAGCATTTCATTAGCAAGAACTTCCACTAAACCAAATTAAAAACCCCACCCTAGCACAAGAGGCTGTACTCCATTCGCTTTCCCCATAAAACCCTCAGCGTGTTTTCCGCTCGAGACAACAGCATAAATTTGGAGAAGTTCTTAATCTATAGAATGCAATTCTCTCAATTCTGGTTGGCACATTGAAAACGCAGGTAGCAGCCACGCGTCAGATATGGTTCAGAGCCCTGCACACACCTTGCTCTGATTGGTGGAGGAGGAAGGAGTCGATTGTGTTTTGGTGGATTCTGCATCTGGCTTCTTTTCTTCTGTTGCCATGGCTCTGAAGCTGGCAAATGAGACTTACGGTGCTCGAAGGGGAGAATGAATGTGCTGCTTCAAAAGGCAGCCCTTGCCACAGAGAGAACAGCACCAAGATGAAAACCTAGAAGAAAAACAAAATATTCTCATTAGCTGTCAAAAAGACTCTCAGCGGCTAGAAGAATGAGATTAAAAACTGCAGGTTGACAGAAACCAGTGTGAAAAGCCACATTCTGTATCAGTTTAACAACACAGCAGCGTTTTAGGCCTTCAGACCATCTAACAGGCAGCACCAAGAACCCAAGCCATGGCCTTTTATCGCTTCTTGGAAAGCTTTTTTGCACTCTGCTCCATCCCAAATACAAATAAAGCAGCACAGCTTTCAGGTGTGGCAAGAGTTTCATATCACATTCTCCAAAATACTTCTAAGAAGCATTTGGCACATAGCAAATACAATGGTTTGTACAAGAGGGAGGAAGGAACAGTCCAAGGCCTTTTTTTTTCAGATTTATTACAGTACAGAACACAAGATCATAACAAACACCAGAAATAACAGGCATTTCTGCAGCTTAAAACCCTACCAGGTTAATTTCATGTCAGAATTCATGTATTTCAGTCTCATATTTCCCCCCCTAAACAGTTTCAGCATCAAATCAGACCTCTGCCCGAGACCTCCTGTACACCAGCCCTGCACTGGCCTCCCCAGCCGTGCTTTCCGTAACCAAACCTGACAAAGTGCCGTGCCAGGATTCGGTAATCGGGGCTGGTGCTGCAGAGGGAACAATCTCCACTGCAGCTGAGCTACGTTTCAGCTTCATAACAGAAAAACCTCCAGCTCACACTGCAAGGATTTGTCTTCAAAGTGCAATATCCCACCACCATCCTTTTTGCTGGTGGCAGCACATTTGGGAGCAAAAGCGTTTGCTTTTGCAGCGACTGCTGGCATTTTAAGCATCTCCTTCTCGGGAGGGCGCCGAGCAAAGCACTACCAGTTGCCTCTGCACAGCACGGATCAGCCCCTGCTTGCAACAACAAGAAATTAAAGTGTTTGGGTTCTTTTTTTAACGCAGATCAGATTCTTTTCATCTGGAACCAATCTGGGAACTCAGGCGAGCGCAAATCCCGCTGCCAGCTCCCAGCTCCGCCGCATCCTCCCGCACAAACCCGAGCACCGGGCTCGCAGGGGCGGGAGGGGTCAAACGCCCAGCACCGACTCAACCCCCGACCACGCGGTACCAACACGCCCCCCCC
>NW_010196122.1:0-323 GCF_000695765.1 Mesitornis unicolor
GTGGCCATGGTGGCCCAGCTGGGTGCCCGTTTGAGATGCAGGGGACGGGATCTCGGGGTGGCATTAGCCTTTCTCTTCAGGCCTCGCTCCAGCCCTGGCCCCCAGGCCCTGAGGTGGCCCCGGGAGGGTGGGTAGAGGCCGGGCAGGGGGTCACTCACCCACGAGGAAGGGCAATCTCAACATGTCTGCTGTGCAGGGGGTCAGAGCCACCAGGCAGGGCAGTCTCAACATCTCAGCGGCAGGCCCTGGAACCCCAGCGCTTGGCTGCCCTGGTGACGGCAGAATAAGAAGGGGACAGCGTCAGCGTCACAATTGGGGCGGGG
>NW_010196123.1:0-36253 GCF_000695765.1 Mesitornis unicolor
AAGGCAGCCCTCAACCTTAACTGCTTCGACCGACTTGTATGTTTGCAAGACAACTAAAAACATGGGATTAAGCATAGTGCAGAGAGTGACTTGTAAAGTAGCGACAAATGTGGCAGCTGAGACTCTGATAAAGAAACAAGACAGTATTGATGAAGAGCTGACAAGAGAAGAGGGGATAATCTATGATTCTCATCTTGAAGGATTCCATTACAGTAAGGCAAATAAGAAATCTTGAGGGTCATGAAAGGAGATCAACCTTAAGCACCCATAGAGAGTAGGAGATAAAACCAAGTAAATGATAGGAGGTTATTTGTGACATTTACTTTGTTTGTAAAAAGGATATATTTTTTTAATGTAGTGAATATGTTTCCTACACTAAGCAGTAATATTAGTCTCCTGAGTCTTGTGGCTATTTTGTCAAACTAAAATGTTTATTTTAAAATTACTATTATTTACTTTAAACGACAGTGTATTCTGGCTTTCTCTTTAGATGACTTGAACATTTTCAGTCTGAGGTAAGTACAAAATTTATCATAACATTTTACTTCTTTTGTGTATGAATAATTTTGAGTTGTTTCATCAGTCCCTGCAGCAGTGATTGCAATGAAGATCTTATCTCCACTACAATGATCTTTATCTCAGAAGAAAAAGGTTAACATTTAAAATTTTCCATTCCAAAAAACATTAGGTAATGGAATGTATTCATAAGGGGTGAAATACTATTTTCAGTTGAAGATTATATATCCAAAATCGCATTCACTTTATTTTTAATTCCTGTAATAAATACTACTGAAGCAGTTTAAAAGACAAAGGTTGTGGTGCTTCTAGTTAGTATCATTAACACTGCTTTCACTGTAGAATAAATGCTTTAGAAAAAAAAGAAGTTTTGGTGTAAACAGATCCTATTCCACTGTTATGTTGATCTTAAAATGGCTTTAGGTTTGCTTAGACCAGAGCTTAATTTCATCTCTCGATATAAATGTCTTTATGAAGTGAAATGCATAGGAACCAGAAAAACTAAGCCAGGATGCCAGAAGTATGGCAACTTGCACTGGGTGCATTGAGATCCAGAATGATATCATGGTAGTGAGTACATAATAAACACCTAGTTAACTGTTATGAACTGACGCTGCATGAGACCAGCATATTATATAGCATGAAGCCAGTAGAATGATGTAATAAAGGATCAGGTTTAGATACAAATATTGACTTTACTATTGGGATATTTGCAACTCTGCCAAACTTAAATCATCAGAATTACTGTTTTGAATTTGACTTGATCATGGTACGTCTTTTTAAGAAATGTATTTCTAAAAATATTTTTATTTTTAGGGTTGGAGGGTTTTTTTGAAGCTTTGTGCTTAGTAAGAACAGGCCACAGTTTGAAGTTTTTCTGTGCGATCATTACAGACTGAAAACATAATTAAAAAAAGACAAGATAGTTCTAAAACCCCAAGATTCTCAGAACAAGGACTTCAGGTAAACAGTAAAAAGTTATGAAACTGGACATAAAATCTTGAAAGCTTTCAGCACCGCTTGTGAGAGACATTGTCTTCCATATATCCATTCAACTTTTTAAAGTATGATAATACCAACTTCAAGGCTAGAAGTACAAGCCCTGCAAGCAGGGACATGCTGTATCAAAAAAATTGAATGACCTCTGAATACAGCTAAGGGTCAAATTAGTCTGGGCTATGGAAATCAGTGGAATCTTGTTCATGCTTCATAGCTTGATCGGACAGTCAAGGCAATATGTAATATGATATATATATTGTTATGCCTAGGATTAACTCTTTTTTCCTTTTATTTTACTGTCTGTTCAAATTAAACCTCTGCAACTTCAGATTTTCATGTCACTTCTTCTAGTCAAGCCCAAGCTGAAGAGACTTAATCTAATTGACACGTATATTAAAAGCACATACTGCAAGGAAAACTAGACAGTCAGCATTAATATTGCTGATTTACAAGCCCTTCTGCTCTGACCTATAGGAAAGATCCCACAGAAATCTCTCTAAATGACTCTGGGTAATGAAACATTTAGAAATCACATTGCAGATGTTGCCAAGAGGGTGGGATGTACCCAACGTTTAGTTGTAATTTTCAGTAGATTTCCATTTTATCACAGTGCCCGCAACTCTACCAGGACTCTGAGTGTAATGTAACCACAAGAAAATTCACAGAGGCATGCAGTGAGCATTTGGAGGGGTTTTTTTGTGTTGAGCTGTTTTGTTATGTGAATATTTGAAAAGCATGTTGAGCTCATTATATGCTTTAGTAAACAAGTTTCAGTCCAAGAAGGAAAATTGGAAAATACTTGGCCATTTTATTGTTAAATAACGTAACTGGGGGGAAAGAGAGAAGAGACAGGATGGACAAGAGCAGAACAAGGAATGCCCAAGCATATTGTATGTTTTTATCACCAGCTATACTACACACCAGGAGTAGCCACAGGATCCTAAAGGATGAGTGACTGCACACTTGACCACCTCTCACCTAGGTAGGGAGTTACTTCCAGGCATAATCTACCCCATCCAGCTAAAAGCCATAGAAATGCAAACTTGCACAATTTCTCTAGGATTCCTTCACTCTAAGGTATTGCAAGCAGCACTTGAGATTGCTTGTAATGAATCACAGGTTTTTACTACTGCAAGGAACAGAATAATTTAATTGGCAATACAGATGTAAGTTCTTCTGTGAGATGGCTTCTAGAGAGATGAAGGATGAAGGGATAATGAATCTACTACAGCTTTATATTGTTCACATCTAAATAAGGGAAAAGATATGGAGTTCATTTAGAGGTTTATTTTTTTTAGGGGAAACATAAAGAGAACTGATCCTTCCTCTCTGTTCTTTAGAGGACAAGCGCTACAAGGGGAGGATCCCTGAAGGAACACTTCTGGAAGATGTGTGGCTTTATCAACTGAGGAAAGACACTAGTCACTGAAATTGTGATCAAGAGAAAGGACTCTGATGTAGCAACATTTTAATATTACATTAGCGATTTTAACCAGGGAAGTATTTAGTGCTGGCCATTCACTCTAGAAGGAGTCAGAAATTTCAGTCCTGTAACACCTTAATAGACAAGCATCAGCTTCAGAAAACACCTATTTCTTTCCCTGTTCTTGGTGGTCTTGAGGGTAGAGGCACATTGATTGTTGGAGTCTCCAGTGCTGTTGTAACTGTTTGATGGAGAAATAACACACTTTACTTTCCAGGATACCCAGTGCAGCTCACAAGAGTACATTTGTGTTTAGAAAGCACTGCAGCCAGGGAATGGAGCTCACATTGCTAAGAATGATGATACACAAAGAAAAGAAGAGAATACAACCTGGATTTGGATTTTTAATGTATATTTTAACGAAAAAAAAAGAATTCTTTCTGCTTCATCATCTGCGTAGTCAGAATCTGGGATTTATTAAGGCATTAAAATGAACAGGGTTTTTTTTGTTCAGTATGTTTTTCTGAGTGTTTCCATTACTCTTCAGAATAAAAGGCATGCTAAGGTTGTTCAAAATTGAAAAAAAAAAAATTATAGCCTGTCTTTCCTATATGGAATAAGGAGATTAATATTTAGCAGGAGGGTGGGGATGGGGGGATGGGGGGAAAGCAACTTACATATTGCTTCTTAATTGCATGTGTATTTATAAAAAACAAAAGTACTCTAAATGAACTACAAAAACATTCCCTTGGCCTGTTTATTAAAGACAAAGTTCTATGTTTAAGAACCACACATTAAGAGCCAGACATTGGATTTTATTTCTTCAAGAGCTGGTCTAGTTATTTCTGATTAGTTACTGAGACATTTTAGAAACTATTGGAGATATTTATCCGACACTGGCTGACTTTCAAGGAAAGGATCAAGAAAGGAAATGGATAACACCAGTGATAAACTATTCCCAGGAACATTCTGAAGCTGGCAAACTCTCAAAATCATGTTTTACTGAGAGTCAGATGAACTGCATACTATGTACAGCTTTTGGAAAATGAGATAGACGAATGCATTTTCTGTGCTGTGGTCCCTGAGTTCAAGATGAAATGTGTACTGAATCTGTCATGCTTTCTGTCATTTTATTTGGTGCTAAGCAGCCATAACATAAGATGGCTCCAAACAAATTTGTGAAATTAAAAGCCATACTTCTTCTGGAAGGAAGAAGAGCACACTGAATCACCTGAGCATGCTCAGCTTGTCAAAATAGGCTAACCCAATGATGTCTGCTTGAATAATTCTGCTTTCTATTTATTACTAATTTAACTTGTACTGTTAATGTATATCTAACATATTTTTTATTGCAAGTATATACATAAATTTCCTTTTAAGAACCTAAGTATTCCAAAAGTCTGCCTTTCTCAATATGCCCAAATGTTAGTCCTTTATTTCAGACAAATTACCTCTTCACTGTACCTCCACAGAAATGCTCTTATGGTATGCATAATTCATATTTTGCCACTATATGCCCACTAAGTGGGTAAAGCATGATACCAGAGAGAAATTCCTGATGCACTCATTGCATGACAGATAAAATAGTTTCAACTAGAACTATGGTTAGTGACAACAGAATTGCATCTACAGAAAAATATTTGGAAAAATTATTAAGTAGAAAAGCATCTATTTTATCTAAGTCACAGCAAAGTTATTTTAAACACCAATAAAATCTGTAATATAATCTCTACCATAATCAAAGTGACATGAAAAAGATACAAAACAACACATCCTGTTGCTGAACTGAGACTTGCTTAAAGTGTGGCTCCACCACTGTCAAAACTGAAGTAAAATGGAGGATCATGAAGTCTGAGATTAGCATCATCCAAATGCTGTGTCATTTACAACATCAGATCCATTTAAAGCTGGTACATTAGATTAAATGTTGTAATTAATTTTCAATTAACGTTAGTTCATGTATAAATGAACTTCTTAGTTGCGACAGCAAGTTATTTATGCAAACTAAAATTATAAAACAGAAAAGCCAGAAATTTCCATGAACTAGTAAGTCAAAATTTCTTTGCTGCTCTTCAGCAACAAGAAAGTTTTAAGTAAAACACTTTATTAAGACAGGCATATTTCATTGCCAAGCTGTCGGTATGGAAATGATTATGTTTGACAAAATAATCAGCCTCACTGGTTTTTCTTTTCTGCAGATGTCATACTGCTCTTGAGAGGAACCCAGAAGCTAAAGCAGTGGCATTTCAACAGGTCATTACTGCAATGCAAATTGTTTAGGAGGTTATGGGTATGCTCACATCGTGAATGGGAGAACAGCTACAGAATAGATTAGCATGATATAAACAGATAGAAAGCAGAGCTATCTTTGGCAAAATGCAGTTCAAAACACTAGGAAAGACCAGAAGACTGGTCACTCATGAGGGAGACCGTACATTCAATTTTGTGGGGTTCCTTTTGATGTCATTGTTCTTTTCGTAAAAAAAGCAATACTGCAAATACTATTTGTGCAAACTGTTGAATTTTGGAGTGGCATAGAATAATAAAAAAGCATAAAATGCCTCTTTTTTGATGTATGGAAATTAGCTTCTGTTTTTCTACTGTGGGATCCTCATGAAGAATCAAAAAAGTCTGTGCACGTCTGGCTTCGGGTTTTGTTAACATGCACTGTGTCTCCAACCCTCACTTAAACCTATCAGGATCTTGAATGCATATCTTGGCATGGGTCCTCTGAAGTCAAACTATGTCTCTATTTCCATCTAGGATTTCACCAGGAAGTGCTTGAAGTACCAAGCTGTAGTCTGATACCATGAGATTTGCAGACCTGAGAAATTCAGATAAGCCCATACAAGCTTTGAACCTCCAACCCTTTTGAAGTTTGCCTGTTGTGAAGTGTAACTCCATTGCTGTCTGCAGACAGCACTGTAGCATGAATGGAAACAGATCTCTGTTTTGAAAAGCTACTGTGGGTGACTTAAGGACAAACAAATAAATACAACTATATATGGAAAGCTAATGTCTTTCAGAGACACACTCTGTCTCTGCACACTTCAGTGTTTCCCTGCATCCATGACAACAACAGAAGCTCATTAAATGAGTTTATTTCCTACTTACCCTCCCAGAATTTTCATTGTAGGTGATCTGATGCATTGATGTGTTCTTTAAACATTCATTTCTCTATTTACACAATCAAGCTGTTGTTGTTTACCATGTTCCTATTAAGCTGGTCAAAGGCATATATTTCAATGAAAAACCAGCATTAGCCAGAAGTTACTGCAGTAGAAGGAAGACTGATCAACTGAGAGGCATTGACAGGGGCTCAGTGCAGAGCAGAGCATGCACCCAACCCAATTTTTCTAAAGTCTGTCAGCTCTGTCTGTGAGGTGTTAAGGCATAATATCATGAGATCTGCTGCTTTTAACTTTGACAAATAGCAGACACTGCAGGAAAGTATACAAGGATCGGGAAAGTATAGGGTGTTACTTCCTCTCGCAAACCTTCCCAGCTTCCAGTAGTCTTTGAAAAAGGTATTTCTTCAACTAAATGTTGCATAGACATGTTTAATGGTCCTATAGTCTTTCTTGACAAATTATGTGTTCAAAAGCATACTCCTAGGAGACAAAATCATATGGCAATTAATTCCATGAAGTCTGAAATTGTCTACAATTTCATCAATACATCATCTACAACTTCTGGGAAAAAAACTCAATCTTTTTCTTGGAAAAAAGTGGCTTTTATTTTTGTAAGCCTTTTGCTTAAAATTTTTGTTTGCTGCCTTTTGTGTTACAAGAAACATTGAACAATCATTATTTGTTTTCTCCGTAAATGTCATTTTTTTCCTGACCCAAGACTGAAGAAAACGTTTCAGGTAGATCTAAATAGCAACATTCCAATACCTAAGAGAAAGTAATCAAGAAGACAGAGCCAGGCTCTTCATAACAAGAGGACAAGAGACAACAGACATATGTTGAAACAAGAAATTATCAGATTGTATATAAGGATAAGCTTTCATACCATGAGGACAGTGGAGCAGTGGAAAAGACTGTTCAGGGAGGCTGTGCACTTTCCAGCTTTGGAAGTTTTTCAAGACTAATTGGACAAACCACAGAGCTCACCCTATTTGAATAGGTGGTTGGATTGGAACACTCTTGAGGTCTTTTCTAGATGAGTTTTCCTATAATCCTGAATCATACCCCCTGCTAGTTTTCTCTTTTCCAGACAGAACAGTCCTTCCTCATACAGAAACCAGTGTCTACCTCTAACCATTTCTGTTGCGCTTTTACGTTTCACTGTGTCCTTTTTGATAGACGGCAACCAGAACTGCACATGCTTTTCGGGAGAGCATGCACTGAAGATTAATGAAGTGCACAGACAATTTACTGCTATGTTCCTTAGTCCTTCAGTAGTATTTTTGTCCTTGTCTATTTGCCTTTTTGACTGGACCTCACTTTGGAGTCAATATTTTCAGAGGATTATACACAAAAATCCAATACCTGTGGGTCGATGAAGACCAAATGGTCACAGCAAATTTAGAACCCATTATTTTGCAGATACAAATAAATCTGGGTTTGCTCATGTTTATTTCTTTGCATGTGTTGACCCTGGCTTTCATCTGTCATTTAATGTCTAATATTGTTAACCCTTCCTGCAGTACTTTCAATCAGAATAGTTTTGAATTAATCTGAATTTTGTATCATATAAAAGTTTTATGATAGAGTGAACAACAATGGGATTTATATTTGTTTCATATTGTGCTTTTGTCTGTTTTCAAGGGACCTTCAAATCTATTAGAAAATGAAAACTCACCAGCTAGCATGTAGATCAAAGGAGAATAAAGATGTAAAGTTTTGTTACTAGCATCCATGTTTTTCTTCTTTTAAATACTTTTTTCATTGTTATGGTTTTAGACCTAACTTGCTAGAGCTAAGGTAAATTTCTTTATTCTACTTGGACATGGCTTCCATTTCTGTGGGATGACTGTTGTATTAGCTTCCTTTACTCTGATGTTTAACCTTAATGTTATTTCGCTTCTTTCAAGGTTATTTGGCTTGATAGAATGTTTATTCAAAGCCTCTGTTTTCATATGCTTCTGTTCCTAATAATTTTCCATTAATAAAGTTTCTAGTGTAATTTTATAATTACATGTTAGATCAAGCCACATATATCTCAGGATAAACTCTGGAATGGCTTCTCCTTTTTGGATACTTTCTAATTTGTTGTTCGTAGAAGAAATAACTTATGGCATCTTCTACCATAATCTTTGTGTGAGTTTTTAATGACATCTACTTAACCCACCCAACAGACTGAATTCTTCCTTCAACTTTCACAATCTCTCCACTGCTGTGGCTCTGTGGCTAGTTGTATATACTTATTATGGAACTTAGGATGAGTCGTGGAGGGAAGGGTTGCAAGATTTAAGCTACTGGGGAAAAACAGGTGCTTTTCCAAAGGAAGATTTGACCATGCTTGCATCATTTTGATCCCTCAGTGGTTCCTGATGCCCTATTAATGTGGCATTTCTTCATTAAAGGCTTATGTTTAAGACTAGTAATGCAATACAGCAAACAATCTGTAAATACTTTATTTCTGCATTATCATTGCTTTTGTTGTTTTAATAAGTGTGGGTTTGACATTTGGGTTTGGTTTTTTTCCTGACTGAAGATCTGAAACCATCTAGCTGTTTTTAGAGCACAGAATGTTGACACCAGAGTGTAAGCCCCAAAGCTAGAAGCCTTCAAGAGAAAAACACTAATCGGTAGAGAAAGGGAAAATTAGTTCTATAGTTTCATTTACATAAATTTCAGCTTTGCTCAGAACAACTTTTTCCAGAGTTTTCAGTCATGTTTTTTTGGAATGTGTCTGTATTCTAGCTGTAAAAACATAGTGCCATTACTGAGTATGAAGGTACAGATGTTCATGGAAAGACAAAAAAGTTGCAAGAGAGAGATCCTCAGGCACTTGTGTATTCATAGTACTAAATTGTAAAAAGTAGCCACCCCATTGTCCTGGACTGTAAAAGCTATCCAGATGAGAAGATGAAAAGAATGACCATAGCCAGATGGTCTTTCATTCCAAACCACAAGAAAAAAAAACCCCAAACCACCTACCAAGGAAAGTTTCTTCAAGCTGAGGCCTTGAATGAGTCTTGCAAAATGATGTGAATTTTGTTAAATCAGAGCCTGCAAAGCCATGCAGTTCTGCAGTAGCCTGCATCTATGAACTAGATATTATCTATTAGATGGCTTTTATGGATAGTATTTTGGGCCAGTTTTATGGACACCATACTGAAAAAGAGTAACCCAATAAGAGACCAGTGAAACAGAAAGGTCATCTGGTTCCTATTAGTGACCAAAGCCACCTTTGTGCTGAACTCTGAAGGAGTTAAGGCAAGAAAAGAAACTTAAAATGTTCAGGTTTTGGTACACTACTAGCAAAACTTGAGGAGGGAAATCAGTGAAACTTGCATTTAGAGTCAGGCCTGTCCAACAGTTGGTTGCACCGAACATAAAGTCAGTAACTACGCAGCATTTTCACACTGCTTGGGAGGGGAGTTGATTGACTTTGTTGTCTGTGTGACAAAAGCGATTTTGCCTAAGAGTTCTTTTTACTTCAACAATTGGCCCTGAGTTGGGATAGAAGTGGTTTAGGGCACTGACTGAAAGGATTAGAGAGGGAAGAATACCACTGTAGATGGCAGTGGAGGAAAAACAACAGGGAAGTAAGCATGTAATAGAAAATGGAAAAAATTTATTTATATTTAAAGATCAGTAAACATTAAAAGATTCCTATGCTAGAAGTGAATAAGATTTATGTTTTTGTGAAAGGCAGAAGACACTTGGCAAAGACACCTGCATGTGGTTAGCTGATCCTGAAAGAGAAACCTCTCTGTTTCCTACACCATCAGCTAAACGCTTCGAAATAAATTTATCATTAGTAACAGTTCAAGCAGTTCAGGCAGAGATGCAAGGTTATCATAAGACAAGTATTGCACATCTGGTAACCACAGGTCATGAGGAAACACCAATCAGCCAAGTGTGCTGGCATAGATGCTATAAAGACTGTCAGCAGTACTCTACATTTGCTTCCATGCTCTTGTGCTAGGGTCAATCTTCCCCATACATACTCTTCTGAATTCTTCACTCACTGCCTGTGTTGTAAAAGGACACGTGTGTCTCAGCAGTCTAAAATAGGTTTCACATTTGTTCTAATTATTGCAAACCACCCTGGGAGCTTGCTATTGATGTATTTTATTTCACTTGGCTATTGTGTGCAACTGAACTGCCAGTTCAGGCTTTTCAGGTTTGGTGGGTGTTTTTAGCTTTGACTTTTTGATTTATCTACAAAAGTAATCATAAAAAGGGTACATTTTGTTACTACTTTCATGTCTTTTCCTTTTCCAAATTTAGTGAAGTTGCACAGGTGATTCTGTGGGCCTATCAATGACCCTGACACTGTAAACATTTTGATTAAGATGAGTTTACTTTAAACCAAGTCTGTATATCAGATATTTCTGTCTTCTGTGGTCTTTTGGGAAGTCAAACAATTGATCCAGTTCCTACACTAAACATCTGAGCCCAGATCTCACTTTGAAGTAGATGCCATGATGCCCATTGTTCGGTGAGAGCAGACTCAAGCAAGCTTACTTTATGCAGAAGAACATGGAAAATTTAATATTTTTAGTTTTGCAGTGGTAGACATCTTGACTGCTAACATTCCCATATTCTTCAGATAATGTTCTAATTACAGGACAGTTAAAAAGTATCTGGGTGAATTTCAGTAATGTTGCAATATTAAGGACAGTGGGTTAGACAGCTAATTTTTCAGTTGTAATGTATTCAACAGTTTATAATAGGTCTGGTTACAGACACTTGACCTTGTGCACACAGTAAACATGAGGCTAGATTTAATGTAGGAGGTAGGCCAGGCACAAAGAGGAGGAATACAGCATGCTAGAAGTGTATAACATAGCTGTCTGAGGCTAGCCATACTTGTCTGGGACCTTGCCTTTTTATGTGCCTCCATGCTGTGAAGAAGTACTTTATATATTTAATATCTGCTGGTGAACTCCTGCTGTAAATGTAAGTATTTGTAACTGCTTTCCAAAAGGATCAAAGTCTGCTAAAAGAGATCTGGAATATCTTTCTCTTTTTCTCACATAAAACCAACCTGCCTTTAACCTCGTGTACACAGTTCTCTCCACAGAGTGTGAGACCCGAGCTCCCCCCAGGTAAGTTGCTTTGCTAACACCAGCTGCTGCTGATGCTGGGCACTCAGTCCTGCTCCTTGTCATCCTCTCTCTCTAGAATAATGAATAAAGAACTGACATCTGCTCAATGGCTTACCTTCAAAGTGGGGACGTCTCCCCTCCCACACCACCCTGGTGCATTGTTTATAGCCTGTTCATAGTCTTGTGGTTAAAGCGTTTCTCAGGAGATGTGAGTTTGCTTGCTTGCGTGACAGAAAGATATTGCACTTCGGCTTCCTAATTGCCACTCATCCATTGTGTGAAAAAGGGAAGGGGAGAAGAAATCCCCATGGGCCCTTTTAGAAAAGCAGGCACAGCTACAGAGGTCCTGAGAGCATCTCCTGAAACAGTTTTCAGGTGACTGTGGCACAGGCATTGGGGAGAACACACTCCATCCACTGAGTACTTTTAGGATGCCCTAGTGTCATCTGTCACTCTGAGCTTCCCAGGTACTTTAAGGTCACAGTGTTGTATTCATGGAGTTAAGGCAGATGAGGTAGCACTTGATTAAGTAGATTCAAGATGCAGTTTTGACTCTTGGTACTCTATTCCTGGTATTTCAGATGCTTGTGACTTTTTTCCATCTAGCTCCCAGGACTAACTGCCATTTGAAGAAGGGAATGTTTGAAAGGAAAATGGAGGTAAGTGGATCGGTCTTGTGCTGAAATGAGGACTCTTTTGGATGTTTCATCATGTTTTGCTTGCATACTCCTGAGATTCTGTTAGCATGACTATTTCCTATTAGCAATACTAACAGGGAAAGGTTTTGGTCCTCTTGCTGATGCGATGTTGCAATAAACCATTTTCTTCCCTCCTGGTGACCAAAGCACAGTGTCAGATCAAGGAGCCTGATAGAGCTGAACAGCTTGGCATTCTACCCACTTTTGCTGAAGCTGGGAACTGCTGGTCTAGAGCTTTGTTCATCACTCAATTTGGGGAACTGCAAAAAGGCAAACTTCACACAGACACAAGCTTTCCAGACCTCCCTTATAATGTGGGACTTCCTCTATTGTGCCTTCAAACTCTATGTCCTGTATAAAAGGCACACAGGAGAGAATTTTTTACATATTTTTCTTGTTTGGCTCCTCTCTGTTCTTCCCAGGCTGCAGCTCTGAGAACAAAAGCATTCACACAGCAGGAAAGAGGGCTCCTGCATTCCCATTTTAATATTTAAAATCTAACATCCCTATGCATCCACTTTCCATGTTTTCCCTCATTGGTATATTCCAGTTCAACTGTGCCAGAAGACATGAAGAAAGAGTGCTTCTGTAATTAGTAAAACTTTCCATGGGCCTTTCAGGCCTCCTCTACCTTCAGTGAACATTTTCTTACTAGTCATTCACTATTGCTATTGTTTTTAAATTCTCTTTTAACATAAACACTTTTCTGAGGGACAGAATGTCCCAGGTGTATTCTTTCTTTGAAATGTTGCATCTAAATCAGACAACAGTGGTTCTTTTGCTCTTCTAGAATCAAGATATTTGGTCTGAGAGAGAAGTACACATCATGAACTAGCGGTCTATGGCATTTTAATGCTTATTATCATTTCTTGTTTCCTTAAGAAGCTAAGATAATTCAGTGTATTACATAAACTGGGACTGGGTGGAGTAAGCAGGAACATCTGCATGTCTTATGTTATGACTCCCCTAGCAGTCATCTATAGTGTTGTATGGTTCCAGAAACTCTCTTAAGCATATAGATGGTGGTGTTCCAACAAGCTGGAACCGCTGGCTACAGCTGATGTTTCAGCAAGTCATTTTATCTCCAGCTGCCTTCATCTGTTGCTGGGCTTAGGGAAGAATATCAGATGTCCTTAGATTTCATATGCTGAAGGAGGGACAGAATCCCAAACGATAAAAACTAAGGCCAAAAAAGAAAAAAGAAAAATGCAAAAAAAGCAAAGAAGAAAAGAGGAGAAATACCAAGAGAAGACTGAGACCGTGCAGATGCAAAGAAGTTTTGGAAGAAGTTATGTCAGTGATGCCTTTTAAGTACATGGTAAGATTTATTGCATGGGTTTGGATTTACACTAGCAGGAAGATCTCCTTGAATTCAGTCACTATGATACAATCCGCTATTGTTAAGGATGGATTAAGGTGATTACACAATCCCAGTAAATATTCCCAATTCTTCCAGATAAATCCATGAAGAATACTGTTGATGAACAAAACACAAACAAATATTTAAAGCAAAATTGTGCTGTTACATTTCCTCAGAAATACGAACATTTATTGTGATAGTCAACTTAAACTCAATTTCTGTTTTGTGTGCGTAGTTTCATTTTATGTGCTATGAGAATACCTTACCTCACAAGAGGAAATAGCTCACAAGTTCCAGCAACCACAACAGCAGCTGTCAATTTGCTCAGTTTATGGTTATTTTGTCAGTAGATGTATCTGATCACATAGGAGGTCTCTAACTGCACAATCCTGTTTGATTTGTAAAACTGAACACAGTAATAAAAAGTGCTAGAAAGAGGGTTTTCAAGTTAAATGGTACATCAGTATCCTTTAGCTGCCATTTCCACTACTGCAGTTCTCACCTTACTTCTTTTGCCACCCTGGCTCAGTTCAGTGAACGATATTTCCCCTCTCCATTGTCACTCTGCTTCTTCATTCTCTCAGATCCACTTTAAGTGAATAATATTAAATTCTGAACTGTGCTTTTTTAAAACATTATTGCTAATTCATAAAAGAAGACTGAATTACAGTGAAGAATACACCTGGGACATTCTGGTTTTAAATGAAGACCTTTGGGGTTTCGTCAAGAAAAAAAAAGTGGCTTTAATTGATTTGTGGGACAAACTGATGTCTATGTTCCACTACATCTTTGGCAATGAGGTTTATTTCTTATTCAGCATTTTAAGCATAAAGGAGCAAAAAGAGGGGACATTCTCTACTTCTACTTATTGTGAGGTTGATGAGCAGCTGTGAATCTGCATGGGCCATTCAAGAGAAATGCCTTTTACTCAGAAATGTTGAATGCTGATAAGGATCGGAAATTCTGCTAAGAAAAAAGAATCCCTACAGCAACACGCCCTAAAGGTAGACTTGAAATTTACAAAGAGATTAAGATTGAGAAACTGATATAATTGTGTGTGTTGGGGATGGGGATGGTCACGAGGTAAATCTCTCTCTTTTTCCCGTTCCCAGTAGAATCCTTAACCATAATAAGTCCAGTGGACTGAAATTTCTCATCTCTGTTAAAAGTACCATCAGAATTAGAAATTGTGCTGCATTAGTAAAGTCACTACAGCTGTGAAGATCTGAGAAAACAAGCCTTGATCTGCTCTTTTCGTTGTGAGGCAAGTTTTTGTATGAAGTTTGTTTTTTGTATGAATTTATGTATTTTTTTATGTAATGAATATTACATGTTAGACCAGCTGAAATTTTAAGAAAAACAAAGGTATTCTCACTCCACATAAATTTTCCGTCATAATTAAACACATTTTCTGCAAGCAGATTTTCCTTGCTAGACCGAGTGAGAGTTGGTAACTTGCTAGAGAAAAAGGAATTTATAACGGCCATGAATCACTCAAGGTGTTGGTGTAATTGCCTATGGTAAATATGTCTGCATTCAGAACATGAATTTGTAGTTCATCCTTCATAAGGGAAAAATACTAACTTACGTATAGCACAGAGCTTCTCTGCTGGTTTGTCCCTGGTGTGCCGGGGGTTTGGCACTCATTTTTCTTTTTGTTTTCAACTTTATCACAGTGCATATCTGCACATTAGCTTCAGAAGCTGTATCTTACTTTCTGCTTATGTTACTGTCCAGCAAAACTGATTTGGGAATAAGGTGCTTGAATTGTTCTAAAAATCTGAACGCAAGCTGAATGCTATAGCTGCAGCCTCCCTACTAAACTCAGATCACTTTGTCTCGAAGGGTGACAGCTGTATCCCTTAACTTCAGGAAAGGTTTCCTAGAGACAACAGGAAGCTACAACATAACTCATATAATTGGTCTGTAATGCTCTGGTTCAAAGTGCAAACAAACAGTTTTGGGTGTGGTATTCTTGCTGTTCATAGCAACCTTTTTAATCACTACCTCTTTCATCAGACTAGGCAAACTGCCTGAAAAGGCTCAGTTATTCGTCTTTTTCATTTCACAGTTAATTTCACTCTGATATCATCTCACAGCCACAAACAGCTATTCTAACAGCTGAGTAGGGCTGGAGTGTAGTGGCAGTCCAGACAGACCTTAGAGAGGGGAAATTCCCAGGAAGCCAGTCAAGCTAAATCTGCCCCATGAACTTGCCTACAATACCCCCAAAACATTTCAGGTCCAAGAGAGTACACATCACTTTCCCAAAATTAGGCACTTAGTTCCTAGTGGCAATTGAAAATGATCTTGCACCATCATTTTGATACCAATGGATTTTATTCTTAGCTAGATTAACTCCAACCCTTAAGCAAGTTTAGTTTTCAAATATTATGTGACACCCACTTCCTTAGGAACCAGTGCTCTGCTCAGTGTTATCTCCCTCTCCTTCATCAGGTTCTTGTCTATGGCATCTATGTCCTATCTGACAACTGTGACGAAAAGCTAGAGAAACTACTACATGGAGTACTATTTTAAGCATGCAATATTGAACCAGGGAGAGCAAGGAACAATGTTATCCTTTTCTTCATCCAAAAAATGGACAAAGACTGCAGCAGTGGGTTCATATTTGTAGCACGGGAGGCTTCTAGGGAATCCATGTACTTTTGAACCGCAGTGGAGACTAAGGCATCCTTAATGGCTACTGCGGTGGTTGCTGTGCTTTCTCCCCAAACTTCCTGTGTTATGATAATAGGTGAAGAGTGTGTTTCATGTCTATATTTATGACATGAGATATTATGAGATATTAATAGATATGTATAGAATGGGCCCACACTCAGAGGAGTACCTCAAGAAATTAATTTTTCTGTAAGTTGTCTTCAGGAAGGTAGGGTTTGTCCCAATTACATTCTTCTCAGCAGGGAAGTAAAGCATCTTAAAAACATATTGACCAAGTTAGTCACACGTAAAATAAGTCTTTGGAGTCAGAAAGAAGAAAGACACTTAATTATAAATCAAAGAGATTCCACCAACTTCCAAGCAAAACAAAACTGGAGAAAAAGTCAAGATGAGAGAAGCTCCATATTGTGGGGAAACTGAGCCCAGCAAAAGGACACTGAGAGGATCCTAACTCACGTACTGCTCAAAAGTGATCAGGTGAGGCTGATGAGATAGTGATGCAAGTGTTCCCTGTTTTGCCCATGCCTGTGAATATCTCATTCTGCTTGAAGAATATTCTACTAGTTTGAAGAAAATTCTGCTTGTACATGAAAATGTACGGAATCTCTATCTGTAGAACTTGAGGTCTCATGACATGCATCTTGAAAAGTGAATTATAAATTAAAGCACCAACAGGACAGGAGCTATGAAAAGGATAAACTTAAACTGGTGGGCAGCTTCAACGCAGAATTCTAGTATGAATATCTTCACTCCAAAAGATCCATGCCCAGAAGCAGTATCAGGATTATCAGAAAGAAGGTGAAATAATCCACTTTGTGATATTAAAAAAAAGAACCCATTGAATGACTAACCAAAGGATCTTAACTAATCTGTGCTACCCAGGAATCACAATGATATTAGAGATTTTGTTGGCTGGTTGTGTGAACGATGGCTGATTTTCACTATCCTGTGAAAATTCTTAAATGAATAGATAGGTGAACTTTCAGAAAGATATAAATGAAATAAAACAAAATTTGAAGTGTCATAGTACAAAAGGAATTATTTTACTGTTCTTTATTTTATTTTTGTCTACTAATTTCCCCTTGCGCTTCTCCCTCATTGACAAGATTTTCATCAGTGAATTACTCTACTTCAGCTGAGAAGCTTTCCAATAGATGACATACTGCAAGATTTGGAAAAATATCTGAAGGTCTCTAAGTTAAGCTTAGTTCTGTTCTAGTTATTTTTTCTCATATTCATCTTTCTTTGTGTGACTCTCACTTAGCACTGTAACTGTTCCAAACCAGTTTAACAAAGCAAAGCTCCATTTAACACATACAATATGAAGGCACATTTGTATCTTTCCATTTTTTTTCAGAAAGTTGATGCTACTTGATGGTGGTTGAGTATAATAATATCTGTCTCTGGGTGGATTTAACATCAAAATGTGTAAAGTAGTGTCAACATCTGATTAACATATGGAAATATTTTTTAAATAAGGCTTTCTTTTCAACTGCTGAAAGTCTGACAGTCTTTTATACAGTTTTATGATGCTGCGGTAGCAATTCCATGGTTAAAGCTATAATCCGCTTTCACATTTGATTTTGAAAACCCAAACCCTTCTGTATCTCAGTCTTGAGAAACAAAAGTATTGAGTATGACATTTTTCATGTGTGGTCTTCAACAAGAGACAGCATGTACTCATGGGAAATAATCAGTCGAGATGATAGAGAAAAATGTGAAAGTTTGTATAATCAACCATTTATTTTCTGAAAAAGCTTCCAGAGCTATCATAATGAGCACAGACCCCTGTATACGTGTGTATAGAACAATGGATCAAATAGCACAGTAGTATGGCACTATAAAGAAAAATATGGGAAACATAACATAACATAATAGAACATACCAAACTCTAATATAAAGAGTGAAGTTTTATGATTATTCCTACCAAAACTTTAACACAGAATGTACAGAAAATCCAGCTTTAGTTTTTAGAACTTTTAATAAAAATGCTAGTTTTCAGCCAGGCATTGTTGCTTCAAGTGAGCAGAATGGGCTATAAAACTTTGTTTTCCCTCAGCTGACTTCAAAGCTGAGGTAGGACTAAGCTATGTTAGGCTATTCTCCTTGAGATGGTCAATTTGATCTGAACTTGGATGGATCTGAAATACTTTCAGCAGCTCACTCAGTGAATTGTGATGCCTAGTTGCGGAAATGAACAGATAGAAAAAAATGCATTAAAGATATGACTGAAAATGGTATGAAAAGGAATCAAATATAGAGGGGAAAGCTGCCATACAATAAAATACTGTATAGGAAGGGACTGAAATATGTCTCTAGTAAGTCCTCTTTTGTGACAGCTACATATCCTGTTTCTTACACAGCTGTTAAGTAATCCTTCAGTTTTCGTGAGTTTCTTTTCCACAGCAAAACTTCTGCAACCAGAAGTCAGCTACAAATTAAGTGCAGTAATAGCAGTATGTCTTTTATCAGTTGCCTAACTGGTGGAATTGAGAAAAATCATGCAAATTAATCAATTTTACATACTGGTCACTGTCTGGGACATCTCTGGCACTGGCTCCATAACAACTTTGTCTGTGGAGGAAGAGCTCGAGTGGTCCTCTGTGCATTCAGTGGTGCGTTTGTGGTGTGAACAAACCCTGACATTTCATGCCTGACCTCTTTCCTGTAAGCTGCAGGAGTGCTGTAACTGCCATACTCAATAGCAAAGAAGTGTTCTAAATAAATATATTAAATTTTAATTTGTGAAATGGAAGAGCACATGGGGCAGTCCCACAGGCTGTGAGGACATCTCTCTCATTCCAGAGAGAAAACTCATGAATATAGTTTACACAAGCCTATGCTAAGTACCTCTAATAAGCTACAGCTTCTGGTGGGGCTTGGAAATTCCAGAGAGACAATATCAAATAAATTAGCCATAATGATGTTCATGGAATGTTTGTTTCACACACAGCTGCTTAATCCACAGGCATTCACAGAAATTCTCATTTTTCTCAAAACAGTCACAGAAACAGTGATCATGCATCTCTTGCGCTCTGTACAAAAATAAACAGACTCAGAACTCCAGTGCAACCTATTTGAAATGGCCTGGGTAATAAAATTTCTGAAACTTGCAACACAGCTTTCAAGGTGTTCCCAGTTTTCCAAGTGCATGTAGGCCCTGCATTTGGGTTGTTTATGGCAAATTTGCTTTTCCTATGGACTTCTTATAAGAGCCAATGAAAACAAACAACTGAGGAGACTTCAGACTGAGATATTTTTTCTTTTTTTCTGAAGACTGAGTTTCAGGACCCTGAGTGCATGCCATCTAGGACTGTTACAGGTTCTGAATCAAAACCACAGGGATTCACACTACAGCAGTGAACACTTTAAATAAGCGTTTTGGGTTAGTCATCTACCGCACCACAAAACCCTTCCATTCAAGATAACAGAAAAAACAGAAGCAAGAGCAACAAGAAAAACATGTTAATGGAGACACAGGGTGAGAGAAATGTTTTTGTTATTGCAGCACTGGAGGTAGATTTGAATAACAACTTCCTGTCTGGCAGCTTCTGCTGTCAGCTGGCTATCTGATTATTAGAGTAGAATAGAGGAGTAGGTACACTGTGGTTGTGCACCATGCCAAAACACCTAGGAAGACATGGGGTCAGGTTGTAAATTGGAATGGAGCATAACTCACCAAGATTAAAACCACTACAGCAGTAAATGAAATCTCCTGATGAAAGAAGGCCTTCTATGCTTCAAGTCACTATTTCAGGTAAAGGGCATTTGTAGAATGTTTACACACAATTACTCTAGCACTAAAGATACAAGCATTTCATAACAACTTTATAGGTATTGGTCCTGGTAATTAATTTCTATTTTCTTGTTTGTGGTTTCCTTTTTTCTATTATTGTAAAAAAGGATTAATCTGTTAAATATCAGGGATGACTCTACAATATTTTTTTAACATTAAGTGGCAATTAGACTCCGTCCGTACACAATATCCTGCTTATGTTAGAGATCTTTCTTAAAATGGAATGACTTGCCCTCTGGAAGTACCTACGTCTCTTCAGATTGACTGAGGGGCCCAGATTACTTTTTAGGACTATAGAAATAAATCTTAGAGAGCTAAAATGCATTTCATCCTGGATGAATCAATACGTGTTCTCTTTCAAGGCAACAGATGTAATCTCCAAGTCTATAGTGAACTCCACTGAGGTGGAACACGTGGCAGACTACCTTCACTTAGGATACTGTTGTAAGTCTAAAGGCATATTGGGATTTCTTTTAGTTAAACTTCAAGTAATCTGTTCTAACTTTTCTTCTTTCCCCTATATTGTCTGTTAATGAACTATTAGAGCAATAGGTAGGATTTTCTAGTGTGTTTTATAGTCCAGCAAGGATGGGAAAGGACAGCACCAGACTTTTTTGCTTATGGTTGATGGAACAAGATAACTGCTCCTTTAGATCATATGTGAAAGGATAAAAGATGACATTTTCTTGCTTCCTCCTGTCTCCAAACAGCCAAAGTATTAGAAGTTATAAGGACTCATTTATATTATAGTAGGTGGTTAATGAACTGTTTCCGTACTACACAACTACACTAAATGGGGTAATGTCTACAACAGAAGTTTTTTGTATCTTTGTGATACTTTTAGGACGGTTGGTGAAAGATTCATGTGGCACAAAACCTAATGATGGACCCAATTTCTGCTTGAGAAACAGAACAAAACTTAACTTTGTGCTGTTTGAAAATTTCTAGGAAGACCACACTCTTAAAGTTGGATTTGGAAGGGCTTATTTGTCTATTTATTTACCACGGAAACTGTATTAACCTAACAGGTCCTATGGCACTTCTTTAACCATGATATAAACTCTACTTGAGATGAAAAATCTTTTCCCTTGTAAACTTGCCCCATCATTCTTATAATCTCTTCTGCTTTGTCTTGCTTCTTCTGGAATAGCAAACTTCAACTCACTATGTTGGTTAGCTGCTTCAGTGCTTGTAATTGTTCTTTTTATGCCATCATACTTCCTGCCTCATTGCCTCTTATAAAATGGCCAAAATATCCCCAAATGATTGTCCCTTGCAGGTGGATTTCAAGGCCTGCCAATTTTGGCATGCAGTGCTATGTTTTAGTTGTAATCCAGACTAGGAGAGATTAGTATCAAGTCACACTTTAGCCTTAGTGATTTCTCTCCATCTGCTCTTCTGCCTTTGCTCCAGAACTGTTGTGTCACCTCTTCTCCAACCTTGCCTACTTCTCTTACCACTCCAAAACTAGAATGGCCCTTTTTTCTGGTATATTTGTTTGAAGAATCCCAGTCACTGTGTAGTACAACCCCAAAGTGTTTCATAATTTCTCTGTTTCAATCTCTCTCAGTCACCAATGAGTTAAACACTGAAAGGAACCAGGTAGGGTTTCACACAGCCTGTGGGTAAGCGATAAGAAAGGGTGTTGTGGCTACACAGAGCCATAAATACTCCGAGGTGTGCTGCAAAATGCTGGAAACCTCCCTTCCATTTGGCAAGCACAACTTCCATTCAGTTGTGTTGATACACAGAATCACAGAATCACAGAACGTTAGGGATTGGAAGGGACCTCAAAAGATCATCTAGTCCAACCCCCAAAACATTGAGAAATAGCTAAAACAAGGAATGTTTTCAACATTGTTGTTGTAACTTGTTTTGTTTGAACTTGTTCATATTTAAACTGTTGCCTAAGAATTACATATATATTAATGTATAGTCCATTCATTGGCTTATGCATCCAAAATTCTCCAGGGAATGTCACAAATCCACACCAAGTCTTCATGGTTGTTATATCTGCATTTAGATAAAAACTATGAAATAATCACACATTGCCAGAAAATTTCCCATTAGCTAAAGAAAAGTCTTACTTGTTTAACATTTTATGGAGATAAATGTTCAATTGGTGAGAACTTCTGGTTCTCATGTTTGTGAGAGCATGACGGAAAACAATAGTAGGACATCCTATTTGTGTCAGAATCAGATCACAGCATTCTTTCAGTAGCATCCAAATCTACTAACAGGTATTGGTATCAACTGTATAAATTCAGAAGAAAAAAAAACTAACACTGAGAAACAGAAACAATTTCAGAAATATGTGTGTATGTATTTGTAATTTTATGTCTGTACATACACATGCACATACATGGACATACATACACACACACACACACATATATATATAAACATACATACATATACATACACACACATAAATGATCCTGTAGCTAGCTTATTAATATAAAAATTGAACAAATATCAGTTATCATATAGTGTAATTCACAGTGATATTGTTCTATCTTGATCTTATTCATAAATTCTCAGTTTTTCAATGAAAAATGCATAAACTTCTGTGAAGATCATAGATAACATTATTATGGCAACTAGAAAAATTATATAATTTGACTTTCAAGCTTAAGTTAAAATCAAATTACACAGTATGATTTCTGACATTTATTAATTAACTTGCTTTTAAAAAAAACAACTAGTTGGGGGGGGAAATGCCATGTCCTTTATAAAATAAAATATAATTTTAAAATTTGCATTTTGTAGGTTTTGTAAAGTTCTCAAAGAACTTTTCTCAAAAAATAGGCTCTAATCAGTTCAAGAGTTCTAGGGTAATTTGAAATATTGGGATACCTTTTAATTTTTTTTAATAAACACTTCTTTTACACACATAAAAGGAAAACCAATAATCAATATATTAACCTTTTAAACTCAGATATGTTACTTGAATAAGCAATACCCCTTACATTCCTACTTGTTAGTTCACACACTTAAAAAGAGATAAGTATTCATCTTAATTTCGTCATAAAACTGCATGGGAATTTTTAAAGTGAAAACTTCAATAAATGAAAATTTTAGTTATCAGTATTTATCAAGAAACTAACATACATTTACTGTCAAGGATAATTAGAATTTCAAAAATTTTCCAGACCAAATTGTCTGCATTGCAAAACTGTTGTACTACAAAAGCAACTGTATATCAAATACTTTGTGTCTTTGTAGCAAGATACAACTAATTGATTAAAACTAAACAGGTACTGTCTAGGAAATCTTTTATGATTAATAGAAGAATCATCAATCATCCAGAACTCCAATTGTTTCACTTACTAGTGTCGAAAGAAAGCATTAACATTGACATATGTTTTTTCATGCTGAATATAACTTCAGTAGCTTTGCAATCAGTTTCTGGACAGTCTAATTTGTTATGGAGTTCTCTGTTACATAGTTAAAAGGTGCCTGGTTATTTTGGGGGTTCAACGGTTAATTGATTCACAGGAGAAATTATTAGAATGATTTCAATATCATTGAAATGCTGCTCAATTATGTGGCCTTGAGTGAATTGAAAAGCTTACCTTTTCTGATGAAAAAGGCATTAACTTGGACATCGAGGAACTTAGGTCACACTCTGCAACCTCAGGATCCTGAAGGCACACTTTTATTCACTATTACTGTTACAGGTACCTGCATAGTATGACATTCCTTATACTTGAAAACAAAAACTAGTTTTTTTCCATCAAAAATATTTTTGTTCCAATAACATATGTAGGTCTTCTGTTTCCACAGATGAGTAACAATATTGGACATAACCAGATAGAAAAGTGTCAAGTTAAGAGACAATATACATGCACAGTTCTCAAATCCAGCAATTTATGCCCTTTTGAAGTCTTAGAGGCCTGATGAGGGCAACACAGTAACCAAATCTGTCAGGTCATCTCCAGCTCCTCCAATGATGCTGCATTCTGATTAAAACTTTAACAGAGAGACATTCAGCACTCTCTGACAAGTTCATTAGCAGCAAGACTAGGTCTGTACAGATCTGGATTAAAAAGGGGTTTTCCGCAGGCAGTCTAAGAACCACTATTAAGAAACTGAATTAGTGATAGATGGAGTATACTACTTGTGATAAACAAACAACTTTGATTTCTTAGTGTGATTTTCTAGAGCTGTGAATACTAGGAAAGCTAATGCCCAAGAGGTCATTCATTTATAAAACTCAACATTTCAGGGCAGAGGTATCTCATCTGCATCTAATGGCACCGGAATCAGGAAATATGATGTAGGGACATTTAAACTGGCTGCTCAGAAGACAGGTTTCTAGAGAGAGCAGCTAAACTAAATGAAGTTTCTCTGTGGAGTGTCTGACTAAGATGTGAAGCTGATCAGTGGTTCACACAAAAAATTACCAAACACTTATGTACTCTCAGTTTGCTGCACTTTCTTATGGCACAGAAATGCCAGGCAATCAGAAAGATGATGGAAAATGGTGAATCAGCAATGCCTATTCACCTTAACAGGTGAATTGCACCTAATTACTCACAAGAGTATGATCACAGGGTTTGTCATAGCTTGTAAGAGTGTCCATTGAAAGATCTGTGAGTCATCTGTACATGGGCACTAAAAATGGCTATGATTGCAAAATAATTTTGCCTAAAAATTCATGTCAAAAGTGTCCCCAATGAAGCATATCTCACAGCTTCAAAGGCCTAGATAGTAATTCAGGTTATTCCTAGAGATGAAATTCTGGTTTCATAGGCATCAAAGAAGAGTCAGCTAGTCAGAGTGCTAGTTTCAGGATTTGAGGCAATTTAAATACAGTCTCAAAGCCTAACACAAGGGAACAGAAATGATTTGTACAAAGCCTAGAGTTTGAAACATTTTGGATGCTTTCCAGACCTGGCTGGCATGGAAGCATGAAGCATTCATTCAGTTATTTATTCAAGTGCAGGAAACTAAGGAGACTCTCAAATCTGTAACATTTCTCATCGTCATATTCGTATTCCCAGTGCTGGGCCTGGATGCAGCATTTTGCAGCCATCAGTCAGACATTCTTTGAATGTATGGGAAAGATTAGCAGACTCACAGGGGATGGCCTTGGTCATTTCGATCAAACAGAGCTCGATTTTGCAGGGTTCTATTTATGCCCCCAAAGGTTCATCGACCAAATAATCCTCTCTTCTTCTCGATTCAATATTTCTTTGAAATTATAGTAGAAAAGTAATTGCAGATTAAAATAGCAACAATATCCTAAAATCATTTGCCCATTCAGCACATTCTTGTCCAATGCAAACAGAATGGACTCCTAGCTGTCCTAATGCTTGATTGGGATCAACACTTGCATAAAGAACATATGGGTGAAAGTAACTTCAGGATGATTCAGGTGATGTTGGTGGACAAAAAGAAATATATTTACAGAGTTGCTCTCTGCAACACCGTCTGCCTGTAAACGCACATCCTCCTTAGAAAGATCCATTTGGACACCTTTCTCCATCTTGAACGTTCAAATTGCCATAGCTGACAAAAGTGTTGCTTTCTGCACATTATGTGTAAGAATTCTTTTCCTCTAGACTCAGTCTTAGACTTGCTGACCAACTGTCATCCCAGGATGGAATCATAGTAATTATCTCTTCTCAGATATGAAATCTCTAAAAATATCTCAGTCAAACATTCCTTCTCAGAGTTTGTGGTTGGTTAAAAGTATAACAGTTAAGTTGCTTTCTAATGTTATCAGTGTTTCCATGGAAGTCCTGTTTCCTGATAGTCCCATAGAAATGGCTGAAGGAATCCTCTGATTTAATGCCACCCCCCCGAAATTCCATCAAATACAAAAACACTGAGGACATACAGTGTGCTGAGGACCTCCTGGCAAATTGCTTGCAGGAAGGTTTATGCTGGTCGCCTCAGAGGAGTGTCAGAGAACAAAGTGCAAACAAGCAGCTCTCCTTTAGTCCAGCATTTTCACAAAACATGTTACAACCCATAACAAAGTTTATACCTGTAATGAGGGTGCAAAATCTGATCCCTAAAGATTAGAAGGAAGAAGAAAGAAAGAAAGATATCTTGTGTTAGCTTGTATTCAGAGAGATAGAATAATTATTATTATCATACAAAGACTGGGATAGGCCGAAGGATAAAAATATGATTAATTGGTCAGGGAATCAGTCCACTTCTTAGGTAAAGGAAATGAACATTTTATAAGCAAGTGCTTAATCGTATATTCCAAACCACAAATATAAAGTGACTTGTAACTAGGAGGAGAATTGATCTCTTGGAGTTATAATATGTGAATGAGTTTGTGTGTGCATACATAAATAAATATAGATGTTATAAATTATAATTATATTTTTTTCAATGCAAGGAAAAAATACAATAGCCAGAGGTACTATAAATGTGATTTTTAAATCATGTTTGAACAGGTCACTTCTACCCAAATAAATATAACTCTTTAGTTTTCATATTTCTCTTCCATACTTTCTGAAATGCCCAAATCATATTTTTAAAATCATTAATTCCTGTCTGTTGATTGGGAATGATTTAGTACCACAATGAAATAATTATAGAGGGCTCCATAAGGAACACATCTGGGAATTTACATCAAAAGGCATAATATGGAATTCATAATAGCATATAAATATATATATATTAGATCAAATAGACTCTTTTCCATGAAGCTTTTACTCTACCACTTACAGGGAATAGATAATATTGAAAGGCTCATTAAACTCTTGATCCTTGAGCATCAGAAAGAATATTCTAAGCAGAAGATAAAAGCATTACACATTCCCACAACACAGCAGTACAAAAGTATTCTTCATTAAAAATGTGTAATTGTCATCAAGCATAAGAATGCACTAGAATGAGGGTATATTTGTATTAATCTCTGTTGTGGATTTGTTTGCACATTGCCTTCTGCTTCAATTCCAGCAAATGAAGATTACATGTAGTATAATCTTGTTGTTGCATCTACACCAGCAGCAATGCGGTCTATGTGCCTAATTGTCCTCTACTTCCAGTGGCTTAAAACCAGCATTACTTTGTTCCTTGTTTTGATCATACTAAATTTATCCAACATCTCAAAAAAGTGGAATATTTTCTTAAGTATTTCTTTCTTTTTTTCTTGCCAGTTTCACTTATTTCATGCCATTGAAATTCTGGAGAGACGTGATGGGAGTCTATGTTGTAGTTTTGACAACTTTATGATTATATGGTTGAAATCATTTTCATGACTGAAAGGGAGTATTTTCTGCTTTGGAATACTGCAAAATAATTCTTAAGTAAGATGTGATAACCCTGGTCCTCATAAACGCGTACCCCAAAGGCAAATTTGTGATGAAACAGATCATACCAATGCCTTCCTGACAAAGATGAATCCTGCCTAGGTTGGATAAGCCATGCCATAATTTCTTATTGCACAGTCGGCAGACTCAGTACAATTTTCAGGAACAACAACATTCATTAAAAGCATTCTTTAATTCTGAGAAGGTAACTGACATACGTAATTTTTCTAGGATTGTTTAGAGTTTAGGAGCTTAAGCTAGGGCTTAAAATACCTTCATGCAATTCTTTGTTCTGCCATTGACTTTCAAGGCAATCTTGGGTGGGTTACTGAACCTGCATCTGTGATTACCTCCTGGTTTCACCGTGGTGCATGCTGATGCCCTGCCAGAACACAGTGCAGCTGCTGTCTGTGCCAGCCCTCTGACTCCTTCCTGGGGAACCCAAGGTGTTCAGAGGATGCACACATTGGTCTTCCTTAATATAAAACTGGGATAAAGCTGGAACATGTCTCAGACTGGAGAACTCAGAAGCACCCTAAAATTTTTATGTCTGGCCATAGCCTGAGAATGTTATTATGTGTTGCAGTCCAGTGACAGCACATGCTAGCACTTGTGCTAGCTCCCAAACTCCAGCGCTTAGCCCAGGCTACTATGCTTTTTCTCTGCACACTTAATGGAGGATTTCATTCTGCTACTTCTGCTGGCCAAGCTCAAGTATGCAAAGCTAGGAGCTCTAGTAAATTTGCACAGTAATGTGGTGTTTTCTTCTGCTTGAATTGCTTGAAAAGTCAAGAGGATGATGGATTCTCCATTTCTCATTTCCTCTTGTTATTTTAACAAAGGCACTCCTCCATATTCAACTTGCTACCACTTACCAATCTTCTAATTCCAAACTTGCTTTCCAAATCCGCAACAAGGCAGAGATCCTAAGGAAAGAATATTCTTTTGCAGCACATCTCTGAGGTAATCATAGCAGAACTGCATGCTGCTCACCGAATAAAGTAGAAGTGTGTCAAACTAAATACAAAAAACGTACATGATTACATAGGTAGTACCTATACTATAAGATAAGCCCAATTAAGGATGAAGGGGATGCTAATTCTGGAATTTCTCAACTTTAAGGTCTTAGTTTTGCCATTCAGCAGCATTTTTGCTGAAGCTGCTGTTTCTTTGTACTGCAGCAGCAACCTGAGTTGTCAGGAATTGTATTTACTGTGCCTTTTGCAAACATAGGCTAAAGGGGCCAGAGTCCCAGAGGGCTGACAATCAACATACCTAAGAAGAAACAACAGGTTAAGATAACATTTGTAGTAAGACCATTAGAAAATAAGAAAGGAGAGTCACATCATATTAATTGTCAAAAGAGTTTGTAGGACTCATGGCAGTGGTAAATATTAAAGAGAGATTTCATATTGGGAATTCATCCTACTTAGAAGATGTGGCAAGGATCAAAAGGCAAAGGTTGAAAGGATCTTTTATCTGGCAAGTAGTGAAAGCTAGATCACAAGCAGAGAAGAATCTAAAATAAACAACTAAAATTACAAATATTAATTTAAAAAGTAGCCATGGCAGAGATAAACTATGCATTAAAGGAGAAAACAAATGGTTTGTTTTTGGCATATTAGAGCATGAGACCTTCTGGGTCACCAGAACAGTCTCCTTGTCACATGACTATCATATAATGCAAGGAAAATACTTAAAAGTAAGTCTAGATGACAGGTACCCAGATTTAATCTTCTTTGGTTCCCTCCTTTTCCGGTTCCAAAACCTGATTTCTCTGTGTGCAATGTATATTTGGTACTGCCAACAACTAAATGATCAGTTCCTAGCATAGCAAAAGTAGTTTCAGTCAATAATTACTGCCATAATCATGAAACTGGTAGTGTCCTGGGGGTGGCTGAGATGCAGCTGACTACTTCTAATGTTTTGAGATTCCTTTCAAAATTTTGTGCAATCAGAGGTTGAGGAACACTGAGCTAAACTAGACAAGCCAAGCTCCTCCTGCCTTTGCTGGAAAAGTTCTGTGTTCAGTGTTCCCTGCCTCTTTTCAGAAATTCTTCTGAGAATTGATTTGCTCGGGTGCAGATGATCAGAATTACTGCCTTCTGCCTCATGTAGTGCCACTACCACTGCTTTACACATTAACACTGCTATGAATATCCATCAATAAATAGCTCTCAGTATGTCATTAGTGTTACCACTTATACTGAATCCTGGTTTGCATTTGTTGCAGCAGAAAGGCAGCTTGTGTTCCTGTAATGAAAGAGCATGTTTAGGTCTTTTTTTCAATGTCTCTAATTGCTGCCCACCAGTAGATTTCTAGTGGGCATTCCTTGCTGTTAGTCCTGGTGACAAGGCTCTGCAGGGTGTCTGTAAATCAAATGAAGTATGTGCAGTGGCTGGGGGGAGGGAAGGACTGCATCCTTTCTCACATTGGTCTTATGCTATGCCACGTTCAGCTTTTCTGCAAAGCACATAACAAGCTAAATATAAATTGAAAGAAGCTAGTACAACTGATGCTTCTCATGGTATTGCACTTATAAACACATGCCACTATATTGAAGAAACTTGCAAGCAAGGCAGCAGTTGAGAACATGGTAATCAGGCTGTACTGTAAAAATCAAGACACTGAAGCATCATGTTGGAGAGAATAAAATAGCATTCTCCCCTATGATTTTCTGCTACCCAAATACAAGGGTGACAAGTGGACACACATGCCCCTGCCATGGTGAGGCTAGAAAAGGAGCAGACGGTGAAGGGCAAACAGCTGTAGACAGTTCTAGTCATTCTCCATCAAAATAGAAGAAAGAAAGATGCAGTTTTAAAACTCTTTAAAGAGTGCCCTGGAGGAGATTGCAGTCTTTTTAGCCAGCCTCAGAGACTATTGGAGAAAACATATATGCTACTGAGGTTCTTACTGTCAAGCATAACTTTAAGAATACATTTTCCTTTTATGATGTTATTCTAACATCCATTTACAGTTTCAGTAAATGTATCGTTTTACCTTTAAATCTTTACTAACTGATGGATCTGACATGCCCACTCACTTGGGCATGGAGGATCCATGACTCAAATATGGACAAGTCAAGCTACAATCCACCACTGAGCTGTGAGTTCCCAAGAATTCCTTGGTCAACCCATCAATGAATGTTGAAGAGTTACTCGAAGGACTGCATACAGATGATTCAGCATTAACCTGAAACTAAATAAGAGGAGAAAACCCAGGACTTTGGAGTCTCCATGAACTCTCCTCTGAGATTCCTGTATGCCTGGTTTTTTGCACTACTCTTACATCTTCAAGCACATTCGGTGTTTCTCTTCAATCTCCTGGTCTTCCTAATGCCAGTCTCTTCTGTAAAATCCATCTCTTTCTGTAACACCATCTGTCCTCTGTCATTAACATATGATACATGTCATTCTCCTGTCTTGTTTCTTTTGTTGAGTCCAGTCTCAAATGAACTACAAATGTTTTGAAGCATGAAGTTACCTATCAGTATACTTTTATGTATTCACAAATCTTTTGGATATTTTTGGTTAAAACAGATATGTGAGGATATAAACTTACTTAACTGCTTGCATATTTAAAAGTAGCATTTAACTTTGAATTAAAATTTTAAAGGAATTGAATTTGTGCCATGGCAGTCCAATCACTTTACTTTCATTGTTATCTGCTCAGTAGGGTATGCTGATAAGGATGTATTTTGATCTTTTTTTTCTTTGCTATTTTACAAGAAATAGTAATTCACTACTCTTCATAAACACCAAGTGACTTTTTTAAAGCATTCATCATTACGAGTCTGAAAACACAATATCCTAGATGACGAAAGACAGAAAAATTATTACAGCGAAGTAGCATTCACTATGCTCCTGATTGTAAATACATGATAATTTCTTTTAAATATGAAAACATATTTACAGCAGCATATTACTAGTCTCTATCTCCCAAGACAGAATACTGCTTTGTAAATGACACATTGCTTTTGTTGCTGAGTTTTAAGTTCAGCATTATTCTGAATAAAGCTCTTGTTTCAGCTTTTGAAGCTGAACATAGGAAATCATTGCAGAAAAAAATGCCTAGCTTTTGTATAAACTGTCATTGAAAACATATCAACCCTTTATGTGTTACAGTAGTCTATATTAACCAAGATATTCTTTATTATTACAGATTTGTTCTCCCAATTCAAGTGATAGTACTTAAAGATTGAAAGGATTCATTCTTATACCCTATTCCTCTGGGACGACTTACTTAGAATGAGTTAGATGATACATAAAAAATATTCTTCAAATCAACAGCTACTTTGTATTAGGAAATTAAATGCTGCAAGGGTCCTTTTTGTCAGCCTGGGCCACTGGCATATTCTGGTCATAATCATAGTGCATAATAATATTCTGGTACCTGAAGGAGTGGATAGTTGTCAGTTGACAGTACTTCTAGCACTGGGTATATTCCCAAACTCTACTTGGGAAATATTTAGGTTGGTAAAAGCTGATCCAAGCAAAAAGAATAGCTGTGACCACTTTACAGATTTAGTAATTTAGACTATCATCACCCTGACACTGTTTAATTTTCTAATCTGGATAGAGTCAACATGGCTGAAGTTTATGGATACATTGGAACCAACAGCATAAACTCAAGGGAATTCAACAGGGCTGGGATGACAACTTCAAAGTGTGAATCAGCCTTTACCACAAAATATTTATGCTGACGTTTGCTTGTTAGGATGTCTAACATGGTTTGGTTAAAACCTAATAAACAGATAGGAAGCTTTTTTACTGACTTCCTCTGTATCTGAAGACAGTAGACCCCTCAGAGTTTAAGTTTGCTACTCTTCTGTGACATATTCATCCTCCATAGGATGGTCTGTTTATTAGCAGGAGTCCTGTCATTCTTCCTGAGGAATCATACCGCTTTCCTTGGAGCTTCTCTTTACATCTCTTGGTCATCTGTCTTTCATCTGTACACATGCCTCATTAGAAACAGTGTGGCCAGCAGTAACAGGGAAGTGATCATCCCCCTGTATGTACATGGGTGAGACTGTACCTCAAATACTGTGTTCAGATTTGGGCCCCTCACTACAAGAAAGACATTGAGGTGCTGGAGTGTGTCCAAAGAAGGGCAATGATGTTGGCGAAGTGTCTAGAGAACAAGTCCTATGAGGAACAGCTGAAGGAACTGGGGTTGTTTAGCTTGGAGGAAAGTAGGCTGACGGGAGATCTTATCACTCCCCACAATTACTTGAAAGGAGGGTGTAGCCAGGTAAGTGTCAGGTTCTTCTATTAAGGGACAAGCGGTAGGACAAGAAGAAATGGCCTCAGTTTGAGCCAGGGGAGGTTTAGATTGTATATTAGGAAAATTTTTTTCACTGAAAGGGTTATCAAGCATTGGAACAGGCTGCCCAGGGAAGTGGGGGAGGCACCCTCCCCGGAGGGATTTAAAAGATGTAGATGTGGCACTTAGGAACGTGGTTTAGTGGTGAGTTGGCAGGACTATGTTAATGATTGGACTTGATCTTAAATGTCTTTTCCAACCTAAAAGACTCTATGGTTCCATGATTCAAAATCCCAACCGGGTTTTTCCCTCCTTTTTGCACTGGTTATAGGGTTCAACTATAGCCATTTCAGAGTTTTCCTATAATACTGCCATCCAAAGAACAGCACTTTCCTTGTGTAACACTTACCACGAATGTTTACTCAAAACCAGAAGGTGGTACTGGAATGAAAGGCAAATCCATCCCCAGCACTTGTTGTGTGACACAGTTGAGCTTTACACTGGCAGACAGGGTGACCCAGAGGAGTGGATTAATGGAACGAAATGAGGCTGAGGACCTAAAGGCACCACTGTATAAGATTTGGAGATTTCATTTTAGGCTGGTGCTAGTCTGGTCTTTTGAATTGAGTGGTCATTTGTGACTGGAGCAAATTAAATGTGCTCCTAGTCTTCCAGCTTAGTTTCATCTGGAGGAATTCAATTTGTGCACTCCAAGATGACTCAGTGATGGTAAGTGGGAATAGCTGGGACATCAATTTCAAAGTGCACTCTGCTTCAAACTAAATGGGGCCATAACTTCATTACCTGGGTCAAGAAAATGTCTGAGGATATCAGGAGAAATTTTGTAAGAAAGTCTGGAAAATATTGTCAGGAGATGAATGTAGACAATAATAAGAACAAGTAAAAGGTTTTAATATTTACCTGAATGGCACAAATGAACATCTACTCCTGCATTGAAACACCATTATGAAATAGATGATAGGACAATTCAAAACAGTGAGAAAAGAAGAGCCTAGGAAAAAAACCCAAAATATAAGATATGAATTAGGAAAAAGCAAAACATTAGAGAAGGAACATAGAACTGAACACTGGGAGCTGACCAGTCTAGTTTATGTTAAATTATGTTTCCAAAACACAGAGTTTCAAGAATTTTTTTTATAAAGAAACTCTTTCTTAGGGGAGCTGAATTTAGATTTGTACTTTACTGTCTTAGTGTATATATATAGCACTGCAGATTATAAATAACACACATATAAAACAAAAATAGTTATTAACATTTTAAAATGTACATTTTCATCACAGAGAGAAATCATACATCATAGAAAGCCACCAAGATATGTCAGCTGCTTTCAGCTTCAAAAAGCAGACTTTTTTCTTTTTTTCTTCATCAGTGGGGGTTCTTTTTAATAATTTTGTTAAGTGCACGTAAAAGGATGGCTTACATAGGGATGGTTTACATAGATAAAATAAACAATTTACTAAAATTAATAAGAGCAGAATTTCTTTCTTAGGAAGGTTTTACATCTAGGTCTGGTAACACATGAGGTTTTTAAATCTCCTAAACTGGCAAAGGCCTATGTGGTGTTAAAATACAAGAAAGTAGACAGTTAAAAACTAAATCTGAATTTTATGCTTTTTTTTTCTGTTGAAGAATGAACACTATAAATTTTTAAATATACTTTTCTACCACATATTTGTAATAGTTAGTAAAAGGCAAGAAAATCTATGTAATGCTACTTAATAATGTCCAGTGACAGAAAAATAATTAAATGTAGTATGTTTTTCTCTCCCATATATAAAAAAGCAAAAGAGAATAAAAGTAAACTGAAGGGAAAGCTTGTTTATGTAAACACAAAAGTAAATACATTACAAAAATATAGGGAATTAATTTATCTGTGAGTGTCCGGGCTTGGCTGAAAAAGGACCATGTCAGAAACAGATCTTTTTAAAGAGTGGCTTTATTTTTTCCCTAGCAACAATTGTTGCATGACATTCCTAACAAAAGCTGTTGTTTCATTTGCACTTTTATGTCCTTTAAAAATCTTTACAGAAATTAACTCTGCACTTATGACCTAAGATCCCTGTAGTGTATGGCAGGTCAACTTCACAACAATCTGTTAGTATTTGAATTAATAATGTTGGTTGCCAGATAATTTTTTTAGTTTGGTACTTGTTTTCAGCAGACAAAATACACAGGTTAAGGCAGAGCGTTAACCTTTTAGAAAGGAGGGACTGTGAGAATGAGCTTTTATTTCTGTTGCCTTCCTCCTGTTTTCTTATGGGCTGGCCTCAAATGTCACTTCCTATCCTCAGTTCTTGATCTGTGGGCAAGATAATCCTAAAAAAAAAAAAAAATTAAGGGTTGTTTGACCTCTCATTTATCTGTATTCACAAGATTCTGTCACTGGACTGTTGAAAATCCACCAGAGGAGGGTAAGATGGTGGCAACAGGGGGAGAAACGAGAGGCAGTGGGAAGAGTGGAGTCAGGGAAGAGGGGTAAGGAGTCAGTCAACAGAGCCCATTAATTTTGAGATAGCTGTCTGACTGGTTTTGTTTGGGGAGTGTGGACTTTCTCACTGTTAAGTGACCAAATTATTTTTCTTTTTGTCCACCTTGGACTGTGGAATGATGAGGGGCCCCAGAAGAGTAAATTAGAATTTGATGGCTGTGGTAACAGAGAGGCTGAAAAGCCAACGAGACTGTTAAAATAAGTCTTTCCTCCCATGCATTGCCATACGTACCAGCACCAAGTGTTTCTGAGTGAGCAAATAAGTGAGATAAAATTCCAATTAGATCAGCTTAATTCAGTGATGAAGGTCTAGTTCTAAACACCAAGAAAAATGCATGAGAGCAAATACCAAAGCTGCTGTAAGACAAACTCCTAGTATAATATACAAATAATGACATAAAAAAAAAATCTCGTGGTGTTTTTACTTTCCTCCTTGTTCATGAGGAGTCATTTTTCTGACATGTTTGCCATGCACAGTCCCTTCAGACTTTAACAATGTATTCAGCTTGTGTCAGAATTAATTTTAAGAGAGTGACAGCTTCTGGTACATACAATCAAACATCGCTACTGGACCAGTAAATCGTTGTCAAGGTATCTAATATAGAGTCAGAGGAGTATGGAAAATCATATGTGTAAATAACAACAACGACAAAAAAGAATATTTAAATTCAAATTGTCTTAAATCATCCCTCAATTAAGAAGTGTGTCAACCTAAAAATATGAAGGGTGACAATGTTGACCATAAAAAAAAAAGCAGAACTTTTTAATAAAACTGTTAAACCAGCGAAGGTATAAATGGAAAACAGTTAACACAGGATATAAATTTTCAAAATAGAAAATAAAGAGTGAGATTAATTTAAGCTGGAATGGGAGCAGAGGAAAACTACCAGCAGATCAAAGTAATGAAGAGCCAAGAATATAAGGGAAGGCAAAAAATCTTGGCTTGTTTTTTGCTGCAGGGAAATGACTGATAAGAAGTCTCTGTCAATAAAGACAGAAAAGCTACCTAAATTGAAGGATGCAGCTGGTATCAAAATATTGGGTGTAAAGTGGCTAAAAATTCATGTAAGATGGAAGGTTCTTAATAATCGGAATATTTCTAGCTCAGTCTTCTTATATTACTAATAGGTGTTAAAAACACCTCTGTGGTTTCAAGATGGAACTTGGTAAATATATTAAGGAGAATAATACATGATTATGTATTTATGATGTCTGTAGGTACTGCCTGGAAAATAGAATCCGTATTTTCTCAAAAACTCACTAAATCAGAAGCCCTTTAACTAAAAAAATGTAATGACTACTACTTTTCCTTTTGTGTTCCAGACATATTTTGTCCTCAGACATGTGTTTCAAAGTTCGAGGGCTACAATCCTACTTTATTTTCTGATAAAACTCTAGTTTCTCAAATAATAACACTAATCCAGCAAGAGGGCATAAGAATTATAAATCTGGCTTATAATAACACTCCAAAACCCAGCCAATTCTACATGGTCGGTAGA
>NW_010196123.1:36284-36948 GCF_000695765.1 Mesitornis unicolor
GGCTTCGATCAGGCAGTTCTCCCCTGAGATCTTTTGATGACAAGGAATAGACAACTAACATTGAGCTTTTTTATACATTTCCACAAATCCCTGATGTGCACACATTTTGAACGCCTGTGTGCTGTCCTGTTTCCCCCTCCCCCCTGTCAAGGACAATGTAGCAGCCAGTAAATATCTGGGGAAGGATACTCAGGGATTTGGGAAGGAATCCATTCATGCAAGGTACAATGAATTAGGACAGAACTCTTCTGCTAGACGACAGATGACTAAGGAAGGATATCACAGATATGTATCAAATATAGGGAAAATGAGTATGGATCAGTTGCTTACTGCTTCTTCCAGTAAAAAGAAAAGAAAATGGATGTTAAATGAAGCTAGAACATGACAGGTTCTACAAAAAACCAAGTGATGTTGGTTTACCAGTAGCACACAGTCGAGCTGCTCAACTCCTTGACTCTAGATGCTGCCAGGCCTGGCTCAGAAAACTTCTAAGCTGTCTGCTGCTGGACATGAGCCACGTATCCTGCAGAACCATCATTAAAGCTTGACTGATCTTACACTTTTACAGTCTTCATTACTGCCAGCATCAGCTGAATGAAGTAGAGTTTTGTTTTGATCTGATACTATATTGGCTTTTCTGTGAGGGGTTTTTGGTTGCGTCTTT
>NW_010196124.1:0-19771 GCF_000695765.1 Mesitornis unicolor
GGGGGGAAGGAGGGGGGGTGGGATACAATAAAGAGGGTTCTGGTTTATGACAAACAGGAGCAAGTGACGGATACAGGTGAGAACACCAGCACGCAGTAGGAGCTGTACGTCTCCGCAGCCATAATGAATTGAATATTTATAGTAAACCACAGCCACCCATGGTTAAGTCTATTTACATCATACATATGAGTTCATTTTTTCCTTCCTTGTTTAAGCAAGAAAGTCATCTTCAGCTATATTGTATCCTACTGGATATAAATCACCAGCTCTCTTGGTGGTTTCTGTAAGTTTCTTTTCTTTATAGAACAGCTGTGATTGAAGTGAAAACCCTGCATAGTCTTTTTACTGTTCCAATGTCATTATGTTGTGATCCTCAGGAGACAGGTATTGTAAATGAATTAGGTTTTGATTCTAACTATAAAAACTATCCTTATATCAAGAGAGGGAACTACAATAATACTCCTCAAAAAAAAAAGAGGAGGTCGTACATAATTTACAGGATGCATAATGCATGCGAATCAAATGTGGAACAACTTTTAAGCAATTACGTTTGTGTTATGTGGTGTGGTTTGTAATTGGAAATAAATGCATGGATTTTTCAAGAAGGGAAATGGGTCTGGGGGAGGCGGGGGAAAAGAGTCAGGGGGTGGGAAGGAGAAGGGATGGCGAGACGAAGCGGTGCCACATTTGGGTACTGAGGGATGTGCAGGGACTCTGGCTCAGATGCCCTTGGTCCTTAACTAGAAAGGCAGATCTGGTCCTATGACAGCAGCAGCGACCTCCACCCTGCCGCCCTTCCCCTCCCCTCCAGTGGGCTGCTCTGCAGCGTGAGAACCACACTGGCCCAGGGGAGCACTCCTTACTCCTCCTTGCTAAAAATTAATATTATGATAGTGGGCATGAGTAAATTGGGAGTGGCAGGGGAAAAGAAGTAATGCTAAGATGTGTAATCTTTCCTGCAGCACTGCACAGATGTCACTTTCAAGAATTGCAGGGGAAAGGGATGGAGGAAGGGTTTTCTCTTCTTCTGTCTGTTTTGCAAATTGAAGCCCATGGAAGCCATGGGAGTCAACGGAGTCACTCCAGCAGAGCCTTTAGCCTTTTCTTTTTCTGTAAAATGAAAGAAGGAAAGCTGGGAGAAGTTTTTTAGCACTCCATTTTCTTTCTCTTCTGAAGCACACACAGAGAACAGGTCGCAGCGCCTTTATCAAACATGCTGTAATGCCCCAGCCTCAAGCCCTGCTGCTCCTGTACCTATGTAAATGGAGTTCTGTGGAATGGGGAATCACAGGAGCACTGACAGCCTGGAAGTTGTCACCCCCTTACAAAGTTACCGTGGTCATCCTCACGCTGTGGGGTTTGTTTCCAGCTTGAAGTAAATAAGAGGCCCTTCTGTGTGCCAGTCTCAGGAATGCTAGTGACTTCTCACTGCCCTTGGCTATCTTGTTTTTAATTTAAGAACCATGCAAGTGCACTTAAACAACCATTGTTTACTGGTGTCATTGTTATCAAAGCAAGTAAAGACATCAGGATCTGTATTGTCGTCGGGTTTTATTTTCATTGTGTCAGGCTACAATGGGACTTTGAGCATCTAGTTCTTGTCTACCGGCACCATTCAACAGGAAATTGATTTCCATGGGTGACAGGCGTGGAGGCTCCACGGTTCCCTGGGTGAGGCACACAGAGCACCACCAACATGTTGTGGGTTTCTATCCCTTTTCTTCTTGGGCTGGGGATCTCAAACCCTACCTGCCTTTTACTGAACCTGCACACCTTCCTCCTGAGCATGAAGACCTTGTTGCTTGAGAGTAGTCAGCGTTTCCCATGAACCGTACCTGGTTCCAAATTAGGCGAACACTGAGGAAAGAGGCAAGCACATGTGGGGTAGGGGGTAGAGATTTTTACAGAGAATAACTGATGACGCATCACCATGGACAGGAGCCTTCAGGGCAAAACACAGTGCTTGTCAGTTCACGTTTGTCTGGTCTCGGAGAAGAGGCATTTTCAGGCTCTGCATCAGGATAGCTATAACAAGCTGAGCTGAGAGACTTCAATCCATGCCCAGCTATGAGTATGGACACTGATGAGAAAGCTTATGTGTGCCTACTTGCATTCATTTCATACAAGCAGACACTTAGCTCATTCAAAAATACAGCTGGCATGATAAGCCTTTGAGAGTACGAAATACACATGAGGGTGTTCAGTTTCCAGTCAGGGTTATGCCATTTTTAATGGCCATATACTTACCCTGTCTGGTGCATTTATTCAATTTTGAGCACAACTAGATTCAATGATTTTCGTCATTTTTTTTCACCTCTGTTGACATTGTCTGACAAGACTGTTCAGGCTCAAACTGCTTAGGAAAAATAAACTTTGGTGCCAGATTTTGAGCCATCAGCAGTGTTCCCTCTCATCTTTATTCTATTGTTCTGTTGCAAAGGAACTTTCAGCTCGGGAGCCACAATGGAAAGAAAACAACTCCAGCTCTTTTTTTTTTTTCCTCTGCTTTTTTCCATCTTCTGATCTTAACCCAGCTGGTGAGGGAGAAAATTCCCATGTGAGGCATGTGGGTGGAGCCCAATTGTGTAAGCTCCATGCTTGCAAAGTGTTTGGCATGGATCCGCTCGCTCGCTTTGTTTTCCATGGCCGGACACAGAGGGAAGCCACATTCAGCACATTAACAGCTGCCACCTGTTGCTCTGTGCTACTTCAGAGAAACCCTGAGGCTGAGGAATCACACTGTGCACTGGCCCTTGATCTCCAGGGAAGTTTGAGATGTTGGAGATGTGCATTTCTCCCCATGTTTTTCTTGCTTTTGCAGGACAAGATGCAGATGGGTTTGGGAGTCCAAATGGAGAAAAGGTCCTTGGAACGATTTGAGCACTGCTTTGATGCAGGCCAATAGGAGGAATTTTCAAGCTCCATTTGATATGGCTGTCATGAAGACAAACTCTGCTTGACTCATTCACTGTGGTCAGAATTTTTGCTGCCATGGACCATTCTAGAAATCTTAAGTACCTCAAGCATAAGTACAAGGAATAGCAATAGAATACAAAGAGAAAGATCTTCCCGACCTTGTCAATGACATTTGTAGGACAGTCACCAGATTTCTCCCCTCCTCTGTGCAGTAGCTGTTAAATCAACCTCCATTCCTATGCACTTTCCTGTACATATGCAAAGCCAAAAAAAAACCCAAACAACATATCACTAATGCAGCTAATTCTCAGTATCTTGAAGCAATTGACACAACTACATGAATTAACTCATCACTTTATATCACTTGAAGCAAATGTGTTATTTGGAGTACCTCTTGGTAAGAATAAGCAATTTAAGATCCATTAGTATTTGGAATATTCTGCTTCATTAAAACCACAGTGATCCCTAAATGTAAATGAGTGCAGAGAAGAAACTATCAACTTCTTGGTTGTACTAGACAAACTTAAAAACTCTTTATATTGCAGCATACTGTAAAAATGTTTTAATATAAATACAACAGAGGCCTTAGGTTTCCAAAAGAGGGTTCTTCTACCTTGAGTTGAAGTTTCTCAAAGATTCCTTAAGTTTGAAAACTACAGTGTGGATTGAGGGAAAGAAAGCAATTCTAATGTACAGATTTTAAGGTTTTAACATCATTCCAGGTAGTGTTGCAAAACACTGTGACTGCGTTCCATTCTGCTACTTGCATACCAAAATTCATTCTCCTTTACGATGACCACAGTGCCTAAGCTTATGGGAGAGCTGGTGTTATTTTTAAAAATAATAAATACCTGTCCTTTGTATTCATTCAACATTTCCAAAAGATTCAGGGCCTGGTTGCCCTGGGATTGACCTGAAGAACTTTAAAATCAAACCACTTTAATTTATGGTCCCGTGTTCTTTTATGGTGAGTATTATAAATAACATAAAAACAGTGGTTTCAGATTTTAATTGGAGTTGTGACACATCCATAGTGCACTACACAAAGTATATATTACACTGATCTGTTCAATGACTACAGTAACGGAACAAGGAAAGAATCCCAAAAAACTTCTCAAAAAAAGAATGTTCTTTTTCTCCTCAGTTCGGTCACATTCCAGTCTCGAGAAGTTCCTCAACTTCAAAAAGCTATTTTTGTCTAAGCAGTAAAGGTAGGGATGTTACAGAAGTCACAGGGATTTCTGGAAAAACTAAATCCTTTCACTGAGGTACCTAATTTAGTCTTAAGTCTTTTCCAGATGTTGAAATACACTTCCAGGGCCGCAGACCTTACAATTCATACAAAACTGAAATGTCTGCAGGTAATGGCTGTCGACTGAATGAGAGATGGGTACTATTTCACTACTGAAGAATGAATAGTTGGAGCCTGGTGAATACAGAGCGCAACCTGCCTTTCCCTTTTCACCAAGGGGCCAGTCCAACTTTCCCTGAAGCCACTGATTTAGGTGAAACTGCCGTCCAGCAAAGTAACTGATCGCTGCAATGCGGTGCGAAGGCGTGCCCGTGTTGACAGTGGGATGCTGCTGGAAGGAATGCACTAGGTGACTGTAGCCTCACAATGTTCTTCCCTCGGAAGAAAAATCGCTTCCTGCTTTACACAATTTAGACGTGTGGGTTGGTAAGACCTCGTGTCCTGTTGAAACATCAACACAGTGCTGAGCTGAACTCATTATTATGCCCTCAAATAGACCTGTAGACAGGTATGGCAAAAAGAAACGTTTCCCTGGCTATGCACATCAAGACCATAAAATGTATTCCAAGACCGCTTCATGTCCATATTATGGTTTAGATCAGCATTAGGATTAACTGAAATATCAAAAAAATAGTTTCCATATCCAAACAAAGGCACTGGACTCTGGTGAATCAGGATTAGTGTTCTGCAGCTGTAGGGAAGATATGTTATAATTAAGCCTGCATCCTCCAGCAGATCTCGGCTGGAGGTACCAGCAGTCTTTGGCAAAAACTGGTTTGAAATCAGCCTAGCTTCCGGCTGAATAGCTCTGCTGGTGAGGAAGAAAGTCTGTGTGTTTCTATGGCTCCCAGACAGCAAAAATATCTTAGAATATCTGAAAATGCAGACCTAATACGTCTTTATTTTCTTGCTTTTAATTTTTCCGCTAAAGTTATGATTCTGTTAAAAAAAAAGGCCTATTTACAAGAATCATTGCAAAATTAACCATTAATTTTCTGCTCAAATGGATGTGATGGACACGATGCAAAATAATCCTTAAATAACAGACCAGAAGTCAAGTTAAATCTGAAATTCCTACGCTTTCGTTTTTCTGTCTTACTGATCTGCATTTAGATGCAATGATGGGGTAGACTCCTGTGTCAAGAACATGACCTGTGCTGACTAGATTACAAGAACAGTTGCAAAGACTTCTGGCCTAAAGTTTGAGGTGAGGTAAGTAGGATCTTCCACCTGATTCGTAAGGATTCCACATCAATATCTCTGATAAATGTCTAAAGCATTTGAACACAGAAATAATGTCAAGGGTACTCCCCTTATATCTGAGTCAAGCTGTGACAACAGGTCCTGAAAGAGGATATTTTTCTAATACTTTATCTTGTCGTCATCCTTTTTTTCAAAGTCTAGTTGTTCAGGGAAGAATAGCAAAGTCCTTTCACGTTGAATGGGTTTAAGGGGAGTTGGTTGTTTATTTTTCTGAAGCTGTGCAGTGCCTCGTTTCTCCTCATCAGGGTGAGACTGAGGTTTGCGTCAGGCAGATTCCACAGTAATGTAATGTTAAAAACAATTTCTAATGTTAGTTTATCCTGGCTGCTAGAAATGCCCTCCTTTCCCATCTCCACATTACTACACAATCCGGCCAGCAATAGCTCAAACTTGCTAGAACGCACAGAGGTATAAATTTAGTCAACTACTGGCAAAAACTGGCTCATTACTGTGTCCTTGAGGTGACCCATTTCCACAAGCCTCTGCTTTGGTAATCCTGGGCCAAAGCCACCTGCTCCCCCAGACCACAGAGGAGGAAGCAGCTCCTGACTTGCCCCCACTCCTTTTGCTACCAGTGTTGCATTCCCACAGGTCTCAGCTCTCCCCACTTGCAAACTGGCCTGTCACTCCAGTCCCCAAGCCTGTACTGCTGTCAGAGATGTGCTGTCAGGAAAAGCTACTGGGCAAGAGGCTGTCGCAGGCAGCTCCCAGCCAGGAAGGATGGCAAGCAGGGCCAGACCGCTGCCGTCCGGCCCACCTGCGTGAGTAACACAGGCAGAAGAGCCACACGTCCATGCTGGCGAGGGGGGAATATGGTGTCACAGCTCCTGGACATTTTCCTCACCTTCCATCACACCACCATTTGTGGTGCCAGGCACAATTGCTGTGGCAAACTCCAAATGAAAACATCCCTTCTGTGGCATTTTGGCAGTTTCTTGGCCACAAACTTATGCAGTCCGTGGGCCTGAAATGAGACTAATAGAGCAGCTTGCCATTCCTAGAGCTCTTACTTTAGGCTCTCTCCAAACTCAAGTGGACCTTCTTACTTCATTGCTTCACACTCAGTTCAGATTTGAAAGAGATCTTGGCAACTCTGAGTGCCATGAAGCATTTTAAATTGATTAATAAGACTGCACACTTACAGCAAAGGATGTGTGTTTTCCAGCAACACAGTCCTGCAGGACTCTGCCTACATTTCCTGTTAATGTCAGATAGCAATTCATCCAAGTAGATAACAAGTGGATTTTTTCATATGCATCCATAACAAAGTCTAAACAACAGGAATAACAACAAAGTGCTTAATACACAATATTTCCAGACAAAACAGATTAAAAAATACTCTCTGAAAGAAAACAAACCTATTCATATTCTAAGTCCTCTGCCTAGGTCTCCAAATCACACTTTTACCTGTCTAAACAGATACACCATTAAATTCTTCTCATTTTCCCGTAATCTCTTCAGCTGCCTCGGTGACACATACTCTTCCTACCTGCTCTTATACTGGAGAGCCCATCTTCTGTGCATTTCAGTGCAGCTGACACAGGAGACTGCGCTTCTTCTGGCAAACTCCTGGAGTATCAAGGTATCAAAGCCAAATCTCACAGTCCCCTCTAGGGCTATGATCCCTGCCCTCCTGGAGCTGACTGTGTGCCAGCCTGAGGTCCAGCAGAGTCTCTGGGCAGTCACCGCCGCTGCCCAGGCACAGGAGGGGGATCCTGTTTTCTCACAGATGGCCTGCGTTTGCTGTGTGCAGCCAAGGGACATGTACCACTAAACGGCAGGCTGTTTGGCTGGAGGCTGGTACAACCTACTCAGGCTGGGTACTGCCATGCATCTGTGCACCATTCCCAAGGATCACAACAGTGGTCCTCAGAAACAGACCAGCTATTCACGCCTGTGACTGGCTACAGCTGTAATGTCACATTGTCTTCTCTACTTTTACGTTGTCAGGATCTTTAATGAGAAAACCCACTGTTGCTTTCCACACTGCCTGTGTAGTTTTTGGGTTTGTTTTTTTTTTAAATAATGCAAAGGTTAAACATTTTTTTGCTGTAATTTTGGATAAATTTTCTCCTTTGCTTGTCTGTTTTTTTCCAGCAACACAGTGTCAAAGTCTCTAGCCACTTAGTAATACTAGTTGCAAAGCTCTTCCTTGTTTCCTCGGAGCAGAAAGCCGTCTGTGCTCACACTGGAAAAGACCATATGCTAAGAAATCCAGTGTTGCTTTTGTGCCCCATATAGCATTTCTTTTTCTTCCCTTAGGGAAGAGCAGTCACAAAGAGTCCCCTTACTTTGTGTTAAGAAGTGCTTACTGTGATAGTAGCACTGCCTTACCCAAATAGGCCAAGAGACAAAGAACTCTGAGCTAGTCCAACTACTGAGGTTGAAACAGATTTATAAAAATATCTGCCTTTATTTATTTATTTGTATGTACATTTCTCATCCTCATACGCTTTTTTCCCCTCTGGTAACATAATATTCCTGGAAATCTGTTCCTTTGTTGCATCTTGGCTTCACTTCCCATCAAATTATTTCATTTTATTTAGCTTCACCTGTCAAAATACATGAGCTAATTCTCTTTGTGACAACCTGCCACTGCTTCTTAGTCTCCAGTGACAGGATGCAGCAACTATATGCCTGTAAAGCCTGTGCCATGAAAATCACCTGGGTACCTCTACATACACATAACCAGAGAAGACAGACCCAGACTGAAATGCCTTGTCCAGCTTAGCTCTTCTCTCAGATACTGCCAATCAAGAAACCTCTGCTTACAAACATGGCCCTTTCATATCTTTCATGTCTGGGTTGTCAAGTGTTCAATCTGTAGGATCTAACACAACGGACACCATCGCTTATCTGAATTTATCCCTCAGCATTTCTAAAATGCCCTCTGGGGGAACTTACGCAGGGTTTTTTGGGGTGACACAACATTCTGGTATAATGGGTCTTCTGAAATAATCTCATATTCTGTGAATTGACTGTATGCTACGTGACTAAAAGCAGCAGCGAAGGAAGGAACTCTCTGTAATACTATGGTATTTATTTGTGTCATTTTTACTGCTGTGATGCTAGGTGTTATTATTTATCTGACTTTTTACTCAATTTGCAGAGCTACAATAGCTCCATACCACCTTGCAGCACAAAGTCCTTGTCTGAGTAACCTGATAGTTGTCCAGCAAGACATTACTTGCACTGGTAGTGGAGAAATGCAAAGCCAGAGTATCCTGGATAAGCAGATACCTCTTTCATCTCCCCTGCAGAACTGGGTGAGTGAGAATTGGTGTTACACAAGACTTTGTGTTGATGCTGTTCAAAGTGGTGAGTTTTACCCTTAATGCTATACTGAGGGAACGCATGTGGTGACCAATGATTGATTACCTTCACAAAGCTCATTTTCACTCAGCAGTGGTGAGTTTCAGAAGGGTGATAATAAGGGATATCATTGCCTATGGTTCTCTCTCACATATTGTCTGCTGTCCCGTGAAAATCTAAAAGTTATTCATTCCTTCTATACAGCTTTTGTGGTACTCTGGAAACATTAATTGGCAGATATTGCATATTTACATATAGGAGCAAAATTCCATAATGGGTCTCCTTTAACAATGAATACTGAGGAGAATACATCAATCAAAAAACTAGAAGAATGCCTTCAAGGCGATAAGACTATTCATAGAAACAAAGCTCTCAGCAGGGATTCAGGACTTTCACAGGACCAGGGATGAACAGGAAGGCTGTGTCTACCTGTGAGCTGCAGCTTGTGTGCTTGAAGAAACAGAATCGGAGCTGGAGGCTTTGGAGGGATGCTTGACTGAGGTTGCAGGTGCAGGTATACAACCTGAATAAGGAAAAAACAGATGGCTCACATTCCCTGTTAAAATAAGGAAATACTCCTCTTTGGGAGATTTTAGCTGAGATGCTTCCAAGCATGAAACCTTCTTAAAAAGGACACAAACATATAGATTACCAGGGATCCAGAAGGGGTGAAGGTAATACCTGTCAGTGGCAGATTGTTAGGAGTGGACCATCCTCTACAGCAAAAGGCCCAGTAGAGAAGACTGCAATTGCCAATGCCGGTGTGTCCTCCTAAGGGGGTCAAATTAGCAGCTTGCACCTCCTCATAAGTGGTATCAACTGCGGAGGCAATAGCACTGGGTTAGGGCACTGTTATCACTCATCCTTTCCATGTAAGGAATGGCAGCTGCTCAACCCCCTGCCCCTGACACACGCCTGAGCAGCACCTCACAGGGTGCACAGTGTCAGTAGGAAATTGAAGTAATGAGGCTCAATTAAGCAGCTCCCCATACAGTCGTGGATGAACTTGTCCCAGCAAGAGTACCTAGATCCAGTGGCTCAGCAGGGTGGTTGTGTGATGTGCAGCTGGTTCAAAGCCATTTGTAGAACGCTGAATATTCCTTCTCCCTGTGGGACACACTTGCCCTTTTGAGTATCACGCACACAGGGTGTAGCCAGGGGGGACACAAAGACAGGATTTTAATGCCACCATTTCCGTTTTCATACATGCCTGTTCACAAGAAGGAAGAATAGACAAAGGGAGAAAAGGTCTCCACCTTCATAAAAATCAAGGCGGCTTTGGTGGACATAACACTGGTTTGCTTCTGCAGTGAAATCTGGGCATCATTTACCTTTGCTTTTATTAGTGCATACGGAGGAAAGCACTCGCCTTCACTTAGAGCACAAAATTTTGCTTCTTTTCTTCTTCCCAAGTGAGTCTTTGGTGGGGGATTTGCATGGAGGCCAGAATTTTTGCAGCCTTTTCCCAATGGTGTATTTCTGCAGAAATATACAGATCTGAGGAGATAAGCCTTTTACTCCCATTAAGAGTACTTAGGCAGAAAAAAAAAATCAGTCTTGTTTAAATTTAGTATCATTAGATTTGTTTGGTTTGGTTTGGTTTTTTCCACCAGGCCTTTTTTCTCCAGCTGCTTTCAAATAAACTGTGCTCCTTAACTTCCAGCCATGATGGAAATGAGAAGTCAACCTCTGAAGTCTTTGAGGTTAGGCCACAGAAACTGTACGTACTTCCTTCCTGCTTACTGTAGATTTCCCACTTATTGCAACATGTGAGTCACTTAGTTGACTTTCGCTATAACGACATATAAAGTTTGCAGAACTGCATGTATATAAACGAGCTTGTACTCCATAGGTAGAGGAGCAACACTGTTCATTGCAGAACACCATTCAGCTGGACATCTGCATGGCAAAGTGATCTGGAGGTACAGTGGTAAGGGACTTCTGGCATGGATTTGGGCAGGAGGTGGCCCCCTTGCAAAGTGGCATTCAAAGGAGGAGATGAGAAGTCTAATTAATTCAAGAGTCCCAGGTATTCTGGGAAAGGTTTTTACTGACTGACAGGAAGACAATGTTTGCATAATTGCCCAACATGTAACCTTTGAATAATAATAATATTGCTATTCTCTGAGATACACTTTACTTTCAGAACTGACCTGATAACAGCAGAAGCAAAACACTCAATTTCACAGTTACATCGAAACAAAAATAATTACAGAACGCATGCAGAAATTAAAATCTATTACAGGCAATTTATGCTAAGAAACTAAACATCCCCTAAAGCTAGACAACTTCAACCATTTCAGTTTGGTTTTGTTATGATTGGTTATCCTCTCTGTATCACTATTTAGGCCTGAGATCTTTTTTCATGACTGCTCTAATCCCATTCTTTTGCTGTCTTCCACCATGCTAGAGATATTCTAGGTCCTAGACAATGTGGATATTCAATTCATGTAATTAAAATGTAACTACAACAATCTCTTTAATTTTCCTTATCACAACAAAAATATACATATTGAATCCTAACAAACTTCATGGATGTGCTTCTCATTTAGAGTCTTATGCAGTATCCACTGGAGACGAATGGGATAATTTCACATGAATCCAGCAGACGCTGATACAAATAATACAGCAACAAAAAAGGACTAACAAAAAGACCCTTGTAAAAATTACAGGAACGAAAGAGTCTCCTTGACTGAAGACATGCAACCCTCGAATCACTCGTCAGCTTTCAACCTTCCTGATAACACCACCCAAAGAAAAAGAAGCTCCTTCTCTCCTTTCCAACTGTATTTTGAGCTGTCTAGAAAATCATAACTACAACTTATTTTTCCATACACTTGTCCCCTCCACAAAAAGCAACACAGAAAATGACCAGGCAAGCTATTGTAAGCCCTGTTAAGCCATTTGGAGGATCACCTTCAGAGGGTCCTGAGATTTTTGTGTTCACCCTTGAGGGCTGCAGAATTCTTGCCACTGATGCCAGAAGGCAGAGGACCTGGGTCAGTCTTTCCCATTTGGTACTCTGATCAACCCTATTTGGCCATGGCTCATCAGCAAACTATTGCTGACAGGACAACAGAGCATTTCTTGTGGTGCTGTAAGTGGGAAAACGAACCCGAGTACCAGTGTGCTGCCTCTGTCCTCCTTTAGCAAGTAGTTAAAGCACCAGGAGAGCACTACCAAGTGCTGACAGACTTGGAGAGAGTGGCACCACACTGTTCATCAGCCAGTAGAGAAGGGTCTGACAGTGAGTTAGAGGTGAAGGGAGTGAGACAGAGAACATTTGCCATAAGTGCTGAGCAATCAGGGAAGATAACTGCTGTAATTTGTGGCTCTGCATAGCGACCTCCTTGGCTACGTGCAGTTCTCGCCGATACTAAAGTGGCCCCAGTTAATGGGCTTCCACCCCTGAGACTGAGGGTGGCAGAATTTGCACCTTCTGTCTTCCTGCTCTCTTCCTATGAACAACTGAACACAGTCCTGTCCTCAGCCTTATGGCAGATACTACTGCCTCTGCAGATACCACTTATGCCATCAACACCATCAAGGAGGAAAATGTTGCAGCAGTGCAACCTGACCTAGTGCTTAATATGAGGTACACTGCCAGCTGGCTGCTTGACTTGGTCGCATTTCTAATCATCTCGTGGGAAATGAGGGGCAGAAAGAAACTACTTAGCCACAAACCCTAGCATTTTTCCTCTCCTCTGCATTTCCTGGTCCTGCTTCATTTCATGCCAAAGGCTGAGGGGGGGGGGGCGGAAATGGTGCAAGTCTAAAGAGCCAGTTTTGGTAAGGAGTTTCGGTACCGAATTCCCAATCCATGTTTTTCCAGGTAGCTTGTTTTTATCACACACTCCATAACGTAGAAGTGTCCTACAGTTTCTCTCCTGACAGGTTGGATATTTACATGCACAACCATTTATACTTTCAAGAATTCAAATCTACAGTTTCACAATGGAATTCTGCCAATCACATAGGCCATCTGGCTGAGTTTGTTGGTAGGAAGTCATAAATAAGGATGACATAGGGTCACTTAATGGAAAGGCACTGACATTTCATCCATGGTTTATTACTATCCTCTGGTCCAAACTGAAGTGAGCTTATGGTCTCAGCTTAGTTTTCAGTGAACAAACTGTCTCTGTCACAATTTCCCTCTGCCTACTGTAAAGAATCCATATGCTGCAGAAAGGTTTTTATGAACTCAGTTCCGTGGCCCATAGCCTACCTTGCATACGCTCATTGACTTCAAGAGCACATTTCCCACATCTGGAAAGGCACCGCAGAAATTAATTCTGTACAAGTGCAAAGGTCAAGGAGGAAGCATGCACAAATCCTTGCTCTTTCACTTACAAAATGGTAAGATTCAACACTAAGTTAAAGAGTTCTCATCATAAAATCCAGAGTAGGCTGTAACACATTAGGACTCTGCAAGAGTCACCATCCCTGGATGTATTTAAAGAGCGGGTAGACGAGGTACTTAGGGATATGGTTTAGGGGGTAGACAGGAGCGGTTGGACATGATGATCTCGGAGGTCTTTTCCAACCGAGCGATTCTGTGATTCTGTGAAGACTGCCCTGCTCATGCACATGTGCACACAAAGTCTCTATTTTCAATTTCTATTTTCTATTTTCTTGGCATACAGAGTAGTTCTGATTTAGAAAAAGGCTCTGAACTGGTATGAGGTTCTCACTCATTTATTTCTCCTAGGAAATCTCTTCTCTTCTGGTCTCCTCAGGGGGATCTCTCTTTGTGGTCAGCACTGCCAGGGGAGGGAACAAAAATAATTCTGGATTCATGATTGTGGTTTTAAGAATCTGCTTGGCTGCGCACTGGTGTTAGTCTATGTGTGCATGTGTCTACGGGAGGATAGGGTCTCAAAGTAAGTAAAAGAGAGATTCAAGGAAGAGAGTAATCTCTTCTGTGTCCTTAGTGAATAGGACAAGAAGTGGCTTACCTGCAGCTGGAGATGTTAAGGAAGCACTGAGAAAGACTGCCTGAGGAGGTGTGGAGTCCCTGTTGGTGGAGGTGCTTGAAGGGAGACTGTTCCTGGGGAGATGCAGATATGGTTGGGGACGGAATAAATAACCTCTTAATAGACATTCCAGCCCTGTGACCAGCAAAAACATTTCACTCCCATCAATGTGCTGGTTTCCGAGATCTAGCTGGCTCCACTGAGGGCAGCAACAAAATATCTCAGTTCTTCCTATTTGATCTCACAGGAGAGCATGCCAAAAGCAGGAAGGAAAACAGACAGGGAAAATGTAGCCTCAGAGCACGAAATGTGGAAAATAAGGATACACCTATGGCACATGAGCTGTCCCTCAGTCTCCAGGTGAAACACTGGGGCTTGGAGGCAGGCAAACAGAGCCCGCTCCTGGGTGCGCGAGTACGTGTGGCTGCCTGACACCGGAACAGCTGGCAGCACAACCAGCCTGTGGGTCGTGCAGATAATCCAGTGGTCTCATAACCTTTATGAGCAATTATTCAGCAGCATCCAATAATTAAAAACAAATATGCTGCAGGTAACGCAGAGAACAGCTGACAGAGTCAGGGAGTAAAGACACCACATAAAAAAATTAACACAACAGGCTGTCATTAAAATGAAGCAGACTCCACATGAACTGACGGCTGCCAGAGTCACGTTTGTACATCCAGAACTTTTCTTTTTTAGTGTCCTTTTAAAGAAGCTGAAAGTATCCACTAACCCTCGGAACAAACATATCATTTTAAAGCAGAATAGGCCTGTAAGACTTTTTAACACTTGTTTGTTGATTATATTAATGCCAGAATATATTAAAGAAGTGCAATATAAATTTGATTTTAATTGTTTTGTACACACGCCAGTGAAAAGGAACTGATTGGATACAGTTCACAGGCAGTATGTTAATACGTTATTTTCATATGATGATAGCTTTGCATAATCTTTCTTTTTCCAAGATTTAGAAGAACCTGTTGTTAACCAAAGCACAGGAGAGAAGAAGAATACGATTTACATAAAATCGGCTACCCTACACATTAATTAGTAATGTGGCTGAGCGGAAGGTGTGTTCACTTAGTAGAAAGTACACTTTATAATTTATACACCAGCTGTTTCAGTGCTTTCTAGTCCATTTTCCTCTCTGCCTGCCTCTAATGAAATCGTGTTACTGGAGAATTGACTGGGGTGAATTGAGATTTTAATCCCATTGACACTTCTCTATGGAAAGGCACACTGGTGGGAACTTTTAATGGAAGGTCTGTAATCAGAAGACACTTGTATTCAGTCCCCCACTATAATGACTCTCATCAAATGTTAAAGCCCAGGCAGTGTGCAGAAGGCTAGAATTTCAAGGTTTTTGACCAACCCCATTTGAGGCATTCCTCTGGGAGTGTGTGATTACTCAAGTTTAGCAGTTTATTGCCTCATCTTTCAATATCCAGTGAAGCACAAAATTCTCATCTAGGTTGCTCTTTTTACTTAAAGAACAGGCCAAAATAGACTGCAGAGCTACTAGCACTGTCATTGAGGTTAATTCTTGCTTCTCAGTTAACAGGAGATCAATGGAAAAGCTTTAAAATATTAGAACACAAATGCTGCTTAGTCTCTAAAAAGGCTCGGCAGCTTTTTTGAAAAATTCTGGTTCACACCACACTTTTCCGATACGCACACGCACTCACATTTATTTATTTATTACCAAGTGTTCCTTTAAGGCTAAGAGTAGCATTAATTGAGAGGTGGTGCTGTTCTGCAAAGGATGTAAACATGTATTAAAATCCAGCAGAGCGAACAGTTTTCCTATTCCCCAAACTTTGCAGTCAAGAAAAGTACAGTCATTAAAAGAGAGGTGGTCAAAAAGCAAGCTGAATTGGGAGTTAATGGGACTCATTATGTCGGCTGCATGTTAGTAATGTCTCCTTCTGTACCAGAAAAACAAGCAGAAATAGACACAGAAAAGCAAAACCCACTTAAACAAATGCCTGTTAAAATCCCTGTGAGGAGAATGCATTTGCTCTGAACAGACACAAACACATCAATTAATACAGTGGAAGCCACTTAAACAAATACATGTTAAAGAAATAAACCGGAAAAATGAAGGAACTTCTGACAAAAGATGTCAAATGCTGTTAAAAGGAATAAATCTATTTAAAAGACAACATATTTTTCAAATGCAGCAAGTCAAAACAGAAGGAATAATAGGAAGAATGCCTCTGAAGAACTAATGTTAAATAAAAAAAAAATAATCTTTCCCTTCCTTCTCCTTTACCCTCCTCCCAAAAGAAGGAATCAAGATCAGAGTTTCTTTAATAAGGATTTCTCTGGCAACTTAATGAATACATTTGAATGACTTCCCTTATTCCCTGTTCCTTTCTTATTGAATTGGTCAGAGAAAGGTCTAATTTGGGAGTGTTTCTACTTAAAGGAACTCTTTTTTTTCCCTGACACTTCTTTTGGGCCAGCACGGGTTCAGGATTTTCCGCTCCTTATGCAATGCCCTCCCTCTGCTCCCTTTCTTATTTTACTTATTTCAAAAAATGCTCGGATCCACTTGTTATTAGAGGTTCCTTTTTATGGCTTCCAATCTGAATAGGTACCTACATTCTCACATTCCCCACAGAATTCATTTCAGTTATTGTATATGTACCATAATTCATACAGGAAGGATTCCAATGGAGCTTTACATTGAATTATGTTTGTGTGCATTTTTCAGGGCTTATTTAGTGTGGGTATATGTGTATAGATTTTTCTGCATGCCTGAGTGACTTTCAGGATGTCTTCCTTTAGACTTCTCTGACCCAACTTTGGTGGGATTATCTGAGTTTCTGTAGCAGCTCATGATTGTGCTTCATTACATCAGCCCTAATTTTTCCAAGCTCTCTCCTGCATCCTTTGAGCAGCCTCTTGTCCACTTCTTGTACGGTTTTCTCACTCTCCCACCTGGCAAGTCAACCTCTGTTCCCAACAAGCTTTCCGCTGGTGTCTCTCAGAAGCACCGATCCATACCTCAGTGATCTGCATGCTTCACAGACATCCATTAATTAATTTCCTCAGCACCTATATTAGGCATGTAATATTACGTCAGTCTGGCAGAGAGAGCTGAAACGGAGACAAAGTAACTGAGTCACCCAAGGGCACTCAGAATATCTGCCCTAGAGCCAGCAATCTCATCCAGACTCCCGCTTATTACTGAATAAGTTTCATGCAGTCCTAATCCACCAAAAAGAGCAAGATACAAATCCAGACATTCTGAAGTTGTGCCTAACCACATAATACTAACATCTTACTGTGTAAGCGATCTCTTCTAGCTCTCCAGAAGTAAACAGCTTAGTGACCAATAAATAAGGCCATTAAAGCTCATTAAATTTGAGCAAATGTGACAGATTCTTTCTGTAAAAGGCAGGGAGGCTCCTGACAACAGACTTGCACTCCACTCACTCCATACTCACCTTTCCTATTGATGCTGACCCAGTTATGAGCTCTCCATTTTGAAGAGGATGCACCAAAGAACATGTGGAGACTGTTGAGAGATAAGAGTTGGTCAAAGGGGAAAGAAATGATGCATCAACACAATAAAATAATTGGCCAGGCCGTAGCATTGCTGGAAAGGACTGAAAGGAGCCCTGGACCAGGAAAGGATTAAGGCATGAGCAATGCTGTTACCAGAACTAAAACCAGAGTGGCTTGTAATATCTAACAGAGTTGTCATGTAAGAAAGGGGAGAAAGAAAATATGTTCCAGGAAAAAAACAGGGGTAGAAAGCACACTGGATCTTCCCAGCACCATCCTTCCAAATAGATGCTTCTAGTGCCTTTTTGCCCTTATAGCCATGTGTTGGCCATGTGTTGGTTAGAGCCATTCTGTATCACTAGACAAACTACAGAAAGACTAAAGAACTTTATGTTCTAATTAGAATACAATTATAGCCATCTGCTGATTCCAGTATTTCTGTAGTGCTTTCTACTGAAGTCGGTCATAGAATAATCTGACCCTGTACTTAGTCTAAATGACAAAAAGCTATAAATCCAAATAGTTTGTTTTGAAAATAAGACAAACTCAACTTTTTGTTTTGATCTATTTAGGTTTCGTCACTCTGTTTTCTCCAGGTCATTACTTTTGGAAAATGCGGGGTGGGGTAAACCGCCCCTGTAGTAAAGATAGCTAAACTCCAAAGATATAAAGTGCTCACATGACAAAAACGTGCCTGTCTTTCCAGTTGGTTCTTCTGATTGCTACTAAGGCATGACAGCCCATGCACTATTCAAGATATGAAATATGGCAAAGAGGGCCATAGGAATAACAAGACCTTCTACTTCTAACAAAAATATTGCTGTTTATAGCAGGGAAGCCTTCTTAAATACATTTGCACAGCACTTAGCACAATAAGCCCTGGCCTTCAGTGATACAAGAGCAGTAACTGTCAATAACACTATTTATGGACATTTTCTCTTTTCAACAATGTAAGGGTGCTTTTCTAATCCACAAAGGCCATAAACTTGAACTATTGCACTATTTCTAAGGGCAGAAGTGAGACCAGAGATCAGGCAGATGAAGCATGTCTTTTGTGATTTATCTGCTCAGTGCCACCACCTTCTTTCTGCAGTGAAACCATAAGGAGGTGACGATCAGTGCTTAACTCAAATGTAAATAAGTAGAACATCTTCTGGAGTCCAAAGCAATAATCCCATTCAGACAGACATACAAATTGATATGACTGGGAAGTATAAGCCATCTACACTTCCTGTATAAGGTAGCTATAAAGTAATTTTACAAGAAAGGTACAACCTTTGTTCTGTGAAGAATAAAATAAACAGATAAATAATAAGATAAACTAGACAAAAAAAGCAAAGCATCTATGGTAGCAAACAATCCATGAGCCCCAGAGGGTAGACTAACCAGTCTAATACGGCGTAGATCTTTCCCCTCCCCAGAATAGCATTATATAGACCATGGCATTCATTAATTTCTTGGCCTCTGTTAATCTCTAATAGTTTAACACACCATATGTTTTTTCCTTCTGACAGACTGCCTTCCACAACATGGTCCTAAGAAAAAGAAGAAATTATAATCCAAACCTAGTACTGCCATTCAGACAGAAAAGGAAAGACAAGTTAGCAGACACAGAAAAAAGAAAAGTTATCATTGAAGTTTTGTTGTGTTGAATCACTTCAATGAGATCATAAGCTACTATAATATATTGATTTCTTTTTTTCCCCCATTTCCTGGTAGGGTGCCATTTGAAGGAGACAAGGTGCTTTATATTTGCTTTTAGGCATTATTTAACACCAAGTTTTACTCTTCTATGTAAAGATTCAGTTGTGTGCCAGTACCTTGAAGAGTATAATTTTATATGCATATCCACAGGGGTATAACGTGGTCATACAGCTCAGAGCTCTGTAATATGCAGCAAGTTCTTTTATAAATTCCTGTGACCTACAAAAACCACTTTCCTATGTGAGTATCTTCAATAGATTGATCTACCTTCCCTTAATATTTTATGACCATGCATGTTTAACAGGGAAGATACTTATACTGACAGCATTTTATATCCTTTAATTACGTGGTAAATATTCAAAATGCAATTCCATGATTTCTTACAGGAAACAGTAATAGCAGTGGTAGTTATAAAAGTGAATGAAGCAAAGAACAAGTTATTCATGCCTTTACAGAGCAAAAGACAGCACAGAAAGAAACAATCATCTTTGAACTTTCAATTAATAAAGATGTCCATGCAAATGAAACACATAGCATAGCAAGTTTCCACTGTTGAGGCTATATTGTACACTTTCCCAGGAGTTTCAGTATGAAAATCATCCCTTTTCTGCAATAGCATTAGTCCAGACCTTCATGGTTTGGTTTGCTTTCAGCAAAGGATAGTCATTTACCTGAGCAAGCCAGCCAAAAGAGTATGAAATGCACATGTTGTTATTTTCACACGAATCACTGAGATGGTGATTCAATTTTCAAAGAGGATGGACAACCAACACTACAGGATTGATGTAAATCTAGCAAGGTGGGCAAAGAGATATGAATTTGCAATGACCTAATGAAC